>NC_087151.1:12367500-12375000 GCF_035594125.1 Scylla paramamosain | reverse complement strand
TCCCACAACCCAGCATGATATAACAATTCATCCCTTTTCCACCCATAACTATTCTCCTTTCCCTTCTCTTCTCTTCCACAGTCTACATTTTATCAACTTTCCCTCTTACATTTTTTCTCTATTTTTCTCTTACTGCCCTTTCCTTCCCTTCTACAACGCATCCAACATTAAATATCCCTATATTTCCCATTTCTTTCCTATCCCCTCTTCGTGTTCTATCTTTACATATACTTTTAACCTTCCCTTCCCTTTCAGAATCCACGTATCATCAATATCTATCCCTCTCCACCCATCCACCCATTCACACCTAACGTAAACTCTCAACACACCATCCCACCATCTTCTATACCTAAGTTCACATTAGCGGTTCCACACACCTTCCCACCTCTTCCATTTCATAACTCACCTAAGTGTTAGCACCTTCTGTCCATACATCTGTCACGGCGTGGCCCACAGGTGTTCCGTTATGTATAGCTGATGACGTGGGATGGATGGTAGGAGGATCACAAGGGAACACAAAGGAAAGAAGAAAAGGGAGAGAGGGATGGTGACATATGGAAAAATAGAGATAAGTAGATGAAGAGAAAGGGGTGAGTAGGTAAAAGGAGGGACATAAAGAGGAAGGAAGAGAGGGATGCTGAGATTATAGAACGAGAGGTATAAGGGGAAGAGAGACGGATAAATTGATAGGAAAAGATAATGAGAAGTAAGGATAGGAATAGGGAGGGATGAACAAGTAAGAGGAGAGAAAGATGGAAAAAAGGAAGAGAGGGATGGCTAGATTATGAGAATACTGGCTAACTCTTGCCTAAGAGAGACGGACATAATAGGAGTGAGAGAAAGTAGAAAATCTTGTGCAGCGAGGCCGCGGGAGGAGGGAAGTCGTGCAGTCAGCTATGTCTGAAGAGCAGTTAGCGTGAAAATAGCGGTAAAAGACACCAAGAGATGCAACATTGCGGCGATGAGAGAGAGGCTGAAGACAGTCAGTTAGAGGAGAGGAGTTGATAAGACGAAAAGCTTTTGATTCACCCTGTCTAAAAGAATGCATGGAATCCCCCCATACATATGAAGCATACTCCATACATGGACGGATAAGGTCCCTGTACAGAGTTAGCAGCTGGGAAGGTGAGAAAAACTGGCGGAGGCGACTCATAACGCTTAACTTTATAGAAGCTGTTTGAGCTAGAGATAAGATGTAAAGTTTCCAGTTGAGATGATAAAAGGATAGATCGAGGATATTCAGTGTAGAATAGGAGGAGCAGTTGAGTGTCATGGAAGAAGAGAGGATAGTTATTTGGAAGGTTTTGTTGGGTTAATAAATGAAGGAAATGAGTTTTTGAGGCACTGAACACTACTAAATTTGATATGCCCCAATAAGAAATTTTAGAAAGATGAAAAAAAAAATAAAATAAAATAAAAGTAGGCGTGCTGTGGCTTCCCAGCGTAAGCTGTTTGATGGGGAGTTTTCGGAACTAAACCGCTAGATGTCGTTGCTGCTCATCTAACTGTAAGAAAGAGAGCTAAAATATTGTTGTGGTAAATCCCAGGTGCGTAAAGATGCATAGAATATTGATCATCACGATACTATTGAAATGATGTATCGACTTTTCAATATCCGGTATAGATAATATTGAGAGAATGTGGTCAGATTAATTATTTTGTGTGATTATCGAGTAAACTGCAAGCATTATCTTAAATAAAGCATATTACAAGTATAAAAACTATTGATTTGGACAATGAAAAAAATAAAAAATCACACTGTACTATATAGTATGACACAACCTACTCAGTAACATCGTGATATATGGCTCTAGTTTTTTTTTTTTTTTGTGGGGATTTTAGCATCCCTCCCACGAAGCGAGCGACAAGGCAAAGTAATCGAAAACCAAAACAAATATCTCTCAGGCGATCCTGCTGCTGCTGTAGTGTCCAGCTACCGTAATCCATTGCTTAGGGCGTAGTGGAGATGGGCACCGCAGCAACATTCAACTTCTTGTCCAACAACGTGTTTCAACCAGCGCGGCCGAGTCAGGTGTTTGTTTTGGTTAAAGATACAGCATTACTATCGCCAGGACACTCGAGTTGCCAATTTTTTTTTTAATTAAAATTGCCGTTTCCATAAACTAGGAAGGAGATCTATGTAATTTGGACTTTTGACTGTCACAGACATGTTGCCTTTATGTTTACTGTCGTCTAGATTAAGACGTTTCCAATCAAGAGTGTATTCATTTGGAAATCTTAAGATGACCAAATAAATCTAAATGCCGATTCACTAGAAAATCAACTTATATACATTTGTTTATGAAAAGAGTTTGATCTTACTTGTGTTACTACTTAGAAGGGATTACGTAGAAAAATATATTATATAAGCCCATTGCATCTTCATGTAAATAGAATAACACTGTAGGTATATCTTATATTGCTAGTGTGAGAGAAGAGTTTGTGTCTGTGCTGCCACCTGGTGACAACCACTAGTTCTGAAAACTCCCCATTCCTGAAATGATAGACGTTTATGAAAAGACGTGGAAAATGCAGGATGGTATCGAGAGCGTAAGAGTGGATAGGACAAGAAGTTTGAATTAGAAAATCATTGATAAATAACAAGGAGAGTAAGTGACAGGATAGAAGCCTGAGGAACACTACCGCTAATAGACAGAACAGTGACTGTTTACCACAGCAATAATAGAACGGGCAGTATGAAAACTTGAGACGAAGATATGTGTGTGTGTGTGTGTGTGTGTGTGCTCTCGCGTATGAAGAGAAGGTTGTTTGTTGTTTGAGAATGTCACCTTGTAAAGGTGACGTGGAGAGAAGGGAACGACACCTGTATATGTATGGACGAGATTCACACATACGTAATAGTAAACTCTCAATGCTGCCAATATTCCTTCCTCACTAAACACCATTTCTCCCTCACACACAACTGCACACTAACAAAATATATGACGGAGATGCATTTACCAACCTAGAATTCTCAAACACATTGCCACAATGGGGAGATCGGGACTCAGGATCAAGAGGGGAGGAGGTTGAGGCAAAGCGGATGCTTCTCTCTCGTGTGTGAAGTGTTTGCGAAGGTCACCGGAAGGACACGTAGCCTAACCTGCTGCTGGTGGAAAGGTGAATATAGAAACAGATGTGGTGCATAAATACATAGCGAGGCAGACTCTTCCTGTGTGTGTGTGTGTGTGTGTGTGTGTGTGTGTGTGTGTGTTTCCTTTATCTCCGGCTGTTTATTGTTATTGTAATGTTTGTTTGTTTTTCAAAGTAGCTGTTATAGTGTAGTAGTAGTAGTAGTAGTAGTAGTAGTTATTGTTTCTTCGTCTTGTATTATGCCAAAAAGTCCTTACCAATCCATCTCTTTTCCCCTGACTCCTGAATAAGCTAATACTTTGCTTCTTTTCTTAACTTCTCTCATCAACGAATCTTTTCAAACCACCAGACGATACAGTGAGAAGGGCCGACCCACCCACGTATGTACGAAGTTACATCAACGTGCGGGGCCCCGCCACCACGAGCACATGTTTCAGAGGGAACAAACAGGTGTGGAACAAATGCGGAGAAGGGAGGAGCGGCAGCCAGCGCAGCAGACTTCTTGGACCAGAAGTTACCAAGACAACGATGTGTGTTTGCTGAAAGTGACCCTTTGCAGAAGGTAAATGAATACACGCAATCTGTTTCGTCTTGTTTTATTTTGTTCCGTCTTGCGCTTCACATAAATATATATTGAGAGGAAAGGGTCACATGTCAAAACGAGACAGACAGCGTGTACTTTCGTGCATGGTGTTAATCAGTTTATTTCGTCTTGTTTTGTATTGTTTCGTTTTGTTCTTCATATGGCTACGCATGGAAACGAAAATGGAAGTACTGTACCTAGCTGAAAATACGAGTTTACAAGTGACGCTGAAATACACAGTGTATACTTTCTGCATAATGTTACTTGGATCCGTATTAAAAAAAAAGGCTTTGGTCTCTCATCAGGACTACTTTTCAAATACTACATATACATTGAGATGATTTGTAAGTCTTCACACATTTTTTTTTCCTCAATGATATTGTTGAAACGTTGTTAAACGATCACTAGAATTAAAAAAAAAAATCCTTCGACCATTGTGATAAGACATCACAATGTTTAAGAGGAGGAACCTTAGGATATTCGAAATCGAGATCATTACTCCTCCCCAATAACACCTGCTTTATTTAATCTTAGGCTATAGTGTTGAATTCAGTAGCTAAACATTTGGTCCTCAGTGTGGAACGTGCATCCTGATCTGATCTTATGCAAGGTCCCAAGGCAGTATTAATAAAGTTACCCATAAATAAATTTGTTTTCTGTAAAAATTAAAGAGAGAAAAAATTAAGGAGTGACTCAAAAGAAGAGAGAAAACTGAAGAAAGGAAGACAGAAAAAGAGCTGAATCGACTGCGTGAAGGAGGATTTAAGATAGAAAGGGATAAACGAAGCAGAAGCATACAATAGAAGCACATGGGGAAGGCTCATCCAAAAGAACGACCGCACATAGAAACAAGACACAAGCTGAACAGGACTCGTTAGGTATGAAAAATTAATGACACAGGCTTTTATCTATCTATCCTTTCATACTTGTAGAAAGAGAGAGAGAGAGAGAGAGAGAGAGAGAGAGAGAGAGAGAGAGAGAGAGAGAGAGAGAGAGAGAGAGAGAGAGACGCTAAGAGGGAGTATGTAGGAGTGTATGATGTATGAAAGGATGTGTAGGAAATGTAGACGGGATGTAACAGAGGGAAGGTCACACCGACATTAGTCCTTCACGCGGGAGTCACGTTGCGTTGTTATGCTGCCTTGTGTGTGTGTGGCGGCGGGGAATATTGAAGTAACATTAACGTTTTCATCTGAGGGATAGGTTAGGTTAGGTTGCATAAGAAAGTAGAAAAAATAAGGGAAGCTGCAAGAAGCATGTCTATCTATTCCCACCTATCATCTTAATCTATAAATTTGTCTGATCTTCTTTTAAAGCTCTCTAATGACTCAACACTAACAACCCGATTCTATTCCATCCATCTGCCATTTTATATGAGAAGCAATTCACTCCTATCTCCTTTTTAAATTGAACTTTGTCAAGCATGAAGCTTTTATTTTTGTCCTAAGGTTCGGTTAGGTGGGGTTTAGATTCATCAAATATATCTATTTCATGGTGTAGATCACGACTTGAAAAAGCGTTATATTTTGCAGAAAAATAAACATTGTCTGAACACTAGTAGGTTAAGGCTAATTCCACAATCCACACGGCGGTTCTTCATAATCTTCTCATCACTTTGGGAATTTCCTTGTATTCTTGAACACTCTGATCTCTCACTGGAATATTCACAAAGACCACATTGTGATAAGTAAGACTCTCAATATTTTTTTGTTTTTGTTTTTTGCCGTTACTGTTGGCTGTCGAATTATCCCATGAAAATCCCAGTGACTTCCTCTAGAGCACGTTAGAAATAGTCAAGATGAGGCTGGCTGCATCTTTTCAAACATTTCGTTGTTTTCCGCAACTGTTAAACTCTTACCAGCATCATGGCTCTTCATATTACTCTCCTCGTCACTATGAGAGTCTCCTTTTATTTATAAAAACTCTCGCATTGGAATATCTACAAAGACCATAATAATAAGTAAAGTTTTCTCGATGTTTTTTTGCTGTTAATGATGGCTGTTAGACTACCACTAGCAACACGAAACGTCCCTTGAAAATCCCCGTGATTCCTCTACAGCAAGCTGAAAACAGATAAGATAAAGTTGTGAATTTTCAAACGTTTCCCCGTGTTCTGCCGTTAATGTTGGCTGTCACACTATCACCACCATCATGGAAACACCCTTGGAACATCCTCTAGCGCAAGTTAAAAATAGACAAGATAAGACTGTGGCTGCGTATCCCCAAACATTTCTCAGTCTTATCTCGACTCCTTTTTAAATATGTGGCTTATAGCTGGTGACATGTGGCATTGTTCACTTCTTCCATACATAACGGCCCTTGTATTCTTAAACGTTTCACACTACTACTACTACTACTACTACTACTACTACTACTACTACTACTACTACTACTACTACTATTACTACTAGTACTACTACTACTACTACTACTACTACTACTACTACTACTACTACTACTACTACTACTAATAATAATAATAATAATAATAATAATAATGATAATAAAAATAATAGTAATAATACCATTTGTATAGCGCTCACATCACGCCCGGAGGAAGTTTCACAAGGGACGGTCAGCAACCGAATACAGGCAAAACAGTAGCCACACATTATAACTAAATAAATGCAAAATTAATCCATTTACAGTGAATGTTAAAACCTATTTATTCAAATGTGCACAGTAATCTATAAACAGACACAGTTAAATTCGGTGTTTTCTAGTGGAAGTTTTTAAGGATGTTTTCATGATTCTAGTTCAACAAGGAATCTAAAGTGTCGGTAGGAAAAACACCCATTAGTACGTGTATAACAGACTGTAACCCTTGAAAAGTAATCTTTATGAGAGAGCAACATGTTTAAGAACACAAATACATGGCTGAGGGGTTTTCAAGGGGTTTTCAAGGATACTTTCTGTTTAATTAGGATTTTAAATTGTCAGTAGGGGAAAGTACCCATGAGAACTTGCGTAATAGACTCTGTAGCATTTGAAAAATAGTCCTTATGAAACTATTTATTTATTTATTTTTTTTAAGAATACGTAGCTGAGAGGGTTTTAACAGGTTTTCAAGGGAATTTTATATGGTCAGTAGGAGAAACACCCACAAGAACTTATTTGTATAATAGACTTTGTAGCCATTGTAAAAAAAAAAATACTTCTTATGAGAGAGCAAAACGATTAATAAGGTGTTTTCAAACAATTTTCAAAGGTGCTTTCATGGTTCCAGTGATAGTTTGACAAGGATTTTAAACTTTTACTAGGGGAAAAAGCACGCCTAAGAAGTTATATAATCAGCTCTATAGCTTCTGTAAAATAGTCATTGTGAGACAGCAAAATGTTTAAGCGATGCGTGGCTCAGCAAGGAACCTAATATACGCAATAACCTCCTCACCTTCATCCCCTGCCAGATAACCTGAGCCACTCGTGTTGAGAGACGAGTGAGTGTAAGCGTTGCAATCTTTTATCACACTCAGGCAAGAAGAGTTGAATGATAATGAACGGCCACACATGTACGGTGCATAACAAGAGAGGAGGTGCTAAGGAGTATATCTTAATTCCACGTGTAACTAGAGAAGTGCAAATGAAAAACTACGTAGTGGAGGGAAATAAGACAATAGTGTTTGAAATGTGGAAGGAGAGGGAACAACGGCGGAAGAGTATAACGAACTGAAAAAAAAAAAATAATAATAATAAATAAGGATAAAGCAGACTAAGAGGAACATGAGGGAGTGAGTGCAGATACAAAAGACTACACTCCCGACCAACTCATGAACTAAACTAAGTGAACAAAAAGAAGAAGGAAAAATTGCAGTAGTGAAAGAAAG
>NC_087151.1:12352500-12360000 GCF_035594125.1 Scylla paramamosain | reverse complement strand
TCTCTCTCTCTCTCTCTCTCTCTCTCTCTCTCTCTCCCGCCAGGACGCGCTATCTTCTGTCCCAGCTGGTTATCTTTGCCGCATCCAACCATCCCGCGCTGTGCTCTCTCTCTCTCTCTCTCTCTCTCTCTCTCTCTCTCTCTCTCTCTCTCTCTCTCTCTCTCTCTCTCTATCAGGTAGCGTGTCGTTGCAATGTATTGATGACGAGGTGTAAATTGTTTTAGGTACGGTGATATACTCTCTCTCTCTCTCTCTCTCTCTCTCTCTCTCTCTCTCTCTCTCTCTCTCTCTCTCTCTCTTTCTCTCACACCGCAGTGACCGAATAAAGAAAAGACAAAAAAAAGAAAGTTAAAAAACACCATCGATGAATTTTGAATCAAGTCATGTGAGTGAGTGTTTTTCCTGAGCAGAAAGAGGGGGAGGGAAAGGGAGACAGGTGAGGGAGAGGGAGGGGGAGGCATGTGAGATCACGCTCTTTGCACATACAGTATTCCATGACAGATATTTTTTTTTTTTTACTTTATTTTTTCCTTCTGTCTGCTCTCGTTACCCACTCACTCACTCAATCCTCTCTCTCTCTCTATCTCTCTAGCCTACACGCGCGTCTGTCTATATCTGTCTACCTGCACTCAACGCTCGCTCTCACTCTTTCACTCTCACTTGCGTATACACTCAAACAAATTCACTCACTCACTCACTCACACACACTCATCCACTCACACACAATTCACTGTTAGTTATCAGCAGCAGTCAACCACTCACTCACTCACTCACTCACTCACTCCCATGCTCACTGTTATTGCCAACACACACACACACACACACACACACACACACACACACACACACACACACACACTCAGTACATAGGTAGGCAATTTATTCATGGATGGATGCTGAGAGAGAGAGAGAGAGAGAGAGAGAGAGAGAGAGAGAGAGAGAGAGAGAGAGAGAGAGAGAGAGAGAGAGATTACAACCCCCTCTCTATCTATGCTTTCCCGGCGTGTTTACCCCCTAGTAGAGAGAGAGAGAGAGAGAGAGAGAGAGAGAGAGAGAGAGAGAGAGAGAGAGAGAGAGAGAGAGAGACGAAACGAGACGAGATAAAAAGCAAAGGAAAAAAAAAGGATCGAGGAGACACAAAAGAGGAGGAAGAAGAGGAAGAGGAGAAAAAGGAGGAGGAGGAGGAGGAGGAAGGATGGAAATACCTTTTTTTTCTTTCCTTTTTTTCCTTGTCTGTTTTGCTTAATGTTTTCTTTCTCCAGTGAAGTGCTTCCCGTAGGACGGGGGAGGGTGAGAGGAGACGAGGGGAGGAGGGTGAGAGGAAGGGGGGGAAGGCAGTGTAGGGGAACGAGGTAGAGGTGTTTTGTGAATGGGGGCAGCTTTTGTGTAGGGTAAGAGCAAGAGAAAGGGGAAGGGAGAGAAGGAAGACAAGGAGATGGGAGGAAGAGGAGAATAGGACATAGGGAGAAGACAAAAGACGTGATGAAGAGAATGAAGAGGAAGAGGAAGGATGTGAAGACAGAGAGACAGAGAGAGAGAGAGAGAGAGAGAGAGAGAGAGAGAGAGAGAGAGAGAGAGAGAGAGAGAGAGAGAGAGAGAAGAGAAGAAGACGAATAAAAGGGTAAGGTTAGATAGGAACAGAAGCAGCAGGAGTAAGAAGAAGATGAGGAGGTTGGAGGAGGTAAGTTAGGTTAGGTACAGGAACAGAAGTAGAAGAAGAAGGAGAAAAAGAAGGAAGAGGTAGGTAGGTTAGGTACAGCTGCAGAAGGAGTAGGAAAAAGACGAGGTTGGAGGAGGAGGTAGGTTAGGTTAGGTACAGCAGTAAAAGTATTAGAAATAATAATGATAATAAGAGGGAAGAGGTAGATACAGCTGCAGAATGAGAAGGAAGAGTAGGAAGAAGACTAGGTAGGAAGAAGACGACAACCAGGAGGAGGAGGAGGAGGAGGAGGAGGAGGAGGAGCATTCATATGGCAGAGAGCCACGCTGGGACTAATGCTACTATTTTGGTCTGACTGCCGCTGCTCCCTCCGTGGCGAACCTCCCTGTCGCACCCTGCCCTCCCCTGTCCCCTGCCATGCCCCCCGCCATACCCTCTGGTGCCCTACCCTTCCCTACCACCTCCCACTGCCACTGTCGTCTCTCTCTCTCTCTCTCTCTCTCTCTCTCTCTCTCTCTCTCTCTCTCCCCTCCCTCTCCATCCGTACCTTCCTCTCTCTCTCTCTCTCTCTCTCTCTCTCTCTCTCTCTCTCTCTCTCTCTCTCTCTCTCTCTCTCTCTCTCTCTCTCCTTCACCAACTAACTTTGTCGCCTTCCTTCCTTCCTTCCTTCGTTCTTCTCTTCTTTTCTTGATTTACTTTTCCTTTGCTTTGCTCTATTTTCTTACATTTCTGCCTTTTCTTCTTTCTTTCTTTCTTTCTGCCTTCTTTATTTCTTGCTATTCTCCTGCTTTAGTTTCTTTCCTCTTTCTTTCCTTGTCTTTTTTTCCTATGTTTTTTTCTTCCCCCTTGCTTCCTTATTTCCTTGTTTCTTTCTAGTTTTTTCTTTCCTTCTTACTTCTCCATTTCCTTTGTTTCGTTTCATTAAATTTTCTCTTGGATTTTCCCTTTCCTTCTCCTTCTCCTCCCTCTTTTTTTTTCTATCTCCGTCCTCAATTTATATTTCCTCCTTCAATTAATTTCTATCACATTTTTCAATCTCAATTTCACCTTTTCTTTCTTTCTTCACTGTTCTTCATGTCTTTATTTCCGTTCTATTACTTTTTTTCCTAACTTCTTTCCTGTCTGTGCTCTCTCTCTCTCTCTCTCTCTCTCTCTCTCTCTCTCTCTCTCTCTCTCTCTCTCTCTCTCTCTCTCTCTCTCTCTCTTCCAGCTCCCCCTGTCGCCTGTTGCTGTGTCTCCCCTCTCCTCCCCTCTCCCCTCTCCCTTTCCCTCCCTCCTTTGCCAGCTCCCCCTCTACCACTCTCCCTCTCGCCCTCACTCTACGTCTCTCTCCCTTTCGTCCTCACAGTTCCCTACCCTTTCCCCCACCCCAACCTCTTCTCGTGCCTTTCCTCCTCCTCCTCCTCCTCCTCTTTTTCTTGCTTTCCTCCCTGTACACCTTTTCCTCTCCTCCTCTCCGTCACACAGCATTGGATTGTTGCTCTCTCTCTCTCTCTCTCTCTCTCTCTCTCTCTCTCTCTCTCTCTCTCTCTCTCTCTCTCTCTCTCTCTCTCTCTCTCTTCCTGTAATATATGTAACTGAAGAGAGAGGGTGGGGGTATTTGTGTGTGTGTGTGTGTGTGTGTGTGTGAGAGAGAGAGAGAGAGAGAGAGAGAGAGAGAGAGAGAGAGAGAGAGAGAGAGAGAGAGAGAGAGAGAGAGAGAGAGAGAGAGAGAGAGAGAGAGTTGTTCTCATTTAAAGCAAGATTCGAATGATGAAATTTTGGGTCACTAATGTTATTTTCTTACCAGTAGAGAGAATTGAATTCTAATGTAAAATACTAGGTCTCTATACATTTTAACTTAGAATACACTGCATAGTTACTGGTGGTTCTATAGACATTATTATTATTGTAGTGTATGTACAGGCTAGGTTAGGTTAGGTGGTAGAGGTTTACTGCTGGTAACTGTACATACGTGGTCAAGTTAGGTCAGGTTAGGTTAGGTTAGGTGGCAGACTGCTGGTGACTGTACATGCGTGGTCAGGTTAGGTTAGGTGACAGACTGCTGGTAACTGTACATGCGTGGTCAGATTAGGTTAGGTTAGATAGCAGAAGGTTTACTGCTGGTGACTGTTGAGGCACGGTCAGAAGTAGACTTAACTTTTGTTGTTCGCTTCTGTTGTATTTTGTGTGTTTCCCTTCATTTCTAAGTCCTCTGCTTCGCCAATCATCACTTTACAAAACACCTGGGAATTGATATTGGTGGATCCTCAGACTACGAGTAAGCTTCCGCGTTCTTTTCTTTCGTGTTCTGTGTTTTCCTTCAAGTGCAAAGCCTCCAGATCTGCTGATTACCTCACAGAACCTGAATATCGATGGATTCTTAGTGTACGTTGAGTAACCCGCATTCACTGTCACTGTTTTGTCTTTTATCCTCAATTTTGTGTCATCAGATCTGCTCCTTATCTCTTCACGGAACATGAATACTGATAGATTGTTAAAGTAACCTTCAGTGCTCATTTATATTGTTCTATGTTTTCGTTCAACCTTTAAATTCCCTGCTCTGCTCCTTATCTCTTTATGAAACCCCGACTGTTGATAGACTCTTAGACACCGAGTGACCTGCGTTTGTTTCCACTGTTTTGTTTTCCTTCAGTTTTAAGTTCCTCAGTATGTTCGCTATCTCTTTTCGGATCCCTGACGTCGAATAGTCTGCATTCATTCCCACTGTTTTGTTTTCCTTCAGAATTAAGTCCCGTGATTCGCGCGCTGTTTCTTTTCCAAACCGTGACCTCGAGTGACCCGCAATCATTTCCTGTGTTATGTTTTTCTAAGTCTCCCGATCGACTGATAACATCGCGAAGCCTGAATACTGATATCCTCTTAGCAGACGTCGAGCAACTAACGTGCCTTCTTTTCCACCGTGTTATTGTATGTGCTTGCCCTCAGTGTGTCCTCCGGTCTGCTCACAGTCTCCTCGCAAAATCTGACAACTGATAGACTTTTAAAGTCACAGAACTCATAATTGACAGATTGCTGAAAGGTTACACGACTTGAGATTGAAGCAAAGTTCCCAACACAGTGAAGGAAGTGGCTGTGTTTCTCGACCATTGACTGACAGTACTTGAGTGTTGGAATTCGAGATGTAGTTCCTTCATATCAGACAATAATAATAATAATAATAATAATAATAAGTTGATCTTCCTCTCAGACCTTCTACTAACTCCACTTCTTGTTTTCTATTTTTCTATTTGGATTCTTAATTAATTAATTAATTTATTTATTTATTTTCGAGAAACAACATCATGAGCGAACTTATTTTTGTATATCTTTTATCCATTTCTTTCCATGACCGGTCTCCCTAACTAACCTAACCTAACAAGCTAACCAAACCAACCCAAACCCAGCCTAACTTAACCGAACCTAACCTAACCAAACCTAACCTAATGAAACCTTATTTAACCAAGCCAGACCTAACTTAACCAAACCTAACTTAACCTAATGCATAAAAAGAAAAAAAAGTCTATATAACAGGCTGAGATTTTCCTTTCTTAACCCTTTCACTGAAGTATGCAAGAATTCACGCATCTGTAAACCAATGTATGAAATCTTTATAAGCATCTACAAAAAGAACGGGATGAAAAAAAAAAAAAAAAAACAGATTTGGCAATTTCTGGCTAGTAAAGTGTTTGGCGGTGGGTGAAGAACTATGAATGTCTCTGAGTGATTAGTAATTAAGGAAAGATGCGTCAAAATAACAGTGAAAGGGTTAAAGGGCAGGAGGGGAAGGGGTGCCGTGGGCCGAGCAGGACACCACGCCTCATTCCTCGTTTCATTATAGGAATTAAAGATACGCTTGAGGAGTTTCTTGGGTTTCCTCGCTCCGCCCCTCTCTACCGCCTTCTGTGACGTGCAGGAGACAGGGCAGCGGTATTCCCCAAAGCCGGCAGCCGCGGGGTGTGTGAGCGAGCGCGCGTGCCTGCGTGCGTGCGTGTGTGTGTGTGTGTGTGTGTGTGTGTGTGTGTGTGTGTGTGTATTGTGTGTGTGTGTTCAGGCCCTCTCTTATATTCATACATGCTAGAGAAAGTAATAGTGATGGTGGTGATGATAATGGTGAGGGTGATGATTATATAGAAGGCTTATTAGTTGAAGGAGCATCAAGACACCTAAAAAAAAAAATAAATAAATAAATAAAAAATAAAATAGACGAACTTTTTTTTCCTTTTTTATTCTTCCCTTGATATTTTAGGTAACGGTGATAGGACTGTGCTGAATGAATAGTTAGTGTGACACTGGTTGTGATGATGCCAGTGGAAATGATAGGGATGGCAGCAGTGGTGATGATGGTGGTGGAGGTGATCCTGACAATATCCTGTATATGAGCGTATTTCAGACAGCTGGTGGTGGTGGTGGTGGTGGTGGTGGTGATGGTGGTAGTTGTAAGAGCAATATGCAACATCAGGGAGGGAGGAAGAGGAAGGAGATTAAGAGGGGGAGGGGAAGGGGAGGGTGAAACAGATACGAGTGGGAGGAGGAGGAGGAGAAGGAAGAGGAGGTGGAACAGGTGATGGAAGAGGAGGAGGAGGGGAAGGGATAGTAGTGGAGGAGGATGAAGGCTGGGAAGGGGGAAGGAAAGACGGGTGTTGTTATGGTGTGTGTGTGTGTGTGTGTGTGTGTGTGTGTGTGTGTGTGTGTGTGTGTGTGTGTGTGCGCTCCATTGTTTTGTTTATTTATGTACAGCAGGAGTGTGATGGCCTCGAGCTGAGAGAGAGAGAGAGAGAGAGAGAGAGAGAGAGAGAGAGAGAGAGAGAGAGAGAGAGAGAGAGAGAGAGAGATATTCCTCTGAGTTGAATTAGTAATGAAATGTTGCAGCTTCAGTTTCTCTATATTTTTCCTCCTCCTCCTCCTCTTCCTTTGTTATGTTTTCAAGCTGCAATGTGTTTATTACCTTTCATACTTGTTACCATGTTATAGGAGCACGTACGAGGCGGGTCATGTGTATATATGTACTAGTTGAGATCGGTGCCCCTTGTAAATTCATATATATATATATATATATATATATATATATATATATATATATATATATATATATATATATATATATATATATATATATATATATATATATATATATATATATATATATATATTCACCACTTAAATTTACGGGTGCACACTATCTTTTACTTAACTTGGTGCATAGCTTGATTATTTTAGATTGAGGTGAGGTGAGGGCAGCAAAGAAAGAGAAGGAAAGAACCAAAGAAGGGCTAGAACGTTCATTCATAATTTTACTTCTGGGTGGTCGGATTTCTTCATTTTATGTGTGGTTTTCAATATTCTTTCATATATATATATATATATATATATATATATATATATATATATATATATATATATATATATATATATATATATATATATATATATATATATATATATATATATATATATATATATATATATATATATATTTTTTTTTTTTTTTTTTTTATGAAAATTTATTTATTTATTTTGTGTGTGTTTATTTACCTGGGTTTGTAAATGTCGTGAGAGAGAGAGAGAGAGAGAGAGAGAGAGAGAGAGAGAGAGAGAGAGAGAGAGAGAGATAATAGCTAAGTACAATCCAAGAATGAAATAAGGAACAGAAAAGGGCGTATGTAAAATTGATTGATTGACTGAGTGACAGTGCAAGACAGTGAGGTAGGAAGAAAGAAATGAATGGAGGAAATAAGAAGAAAGGAATGGAAGGAGATGGGAAGGAAGGAAGACAAGTGAGCGTATGATCGAGTAGGAGAGAAGAGGAAGGAGGAAGAAGGAAAGGTGGAGGAGGAAGAGGATGGCTATATATAGCTGGA
>NC_087151.1:12345000-12347500 GCF_035594125.1 Scylla paramamosain | reverse complement strand
GCTATGGTTCTCTTCAATTATTGTAAAACACCTCTCTTATTTCTCTCCCTTTCATCCCATTCCTTCTCTCATGCCCTCCTTCTCACGCTCCCTCCTTCCCTCAGTCCCTCCTTCCCTCAGCCCCTCCTTCCCTCAGTCCCTCCTTCTCTCAGTCCCTCTTTCTTCCAGTCTTTCCTTCCTCCAGCCCCACCTGCCATCAGTCTCTCCTTCCCTCAGTCCCTCATTCCTCCAGCCCCTCCTTCCCTCAGCCTCTCCTTCCCTCAGCCCCTCCTTCTCTCAATCCCTCCCTCTCTCAGTCCCTCTTTCCCTCAGTCCCTCATTCCTCCAGCCCCTCCTTCCCTCAGCCTCTCCTTCCCTCGGCCCCTCCTCCCTCCAGTCCCTCCTTTCCTCAGTCCCTCCTTCCCTCATCCCCTCTTTCTCTCAGCCCCTCCCTCCAGCGGCTTCTTCTCTCAGCCCCTCCCTCCAGCGCCTCTCTCAGCTCCTCCCCTGCGTCCCTGGCCCCTCCCTAAGCCCCTGCGTGTCCCCGCCCCTCAACTCCCGACGCAGGCCCACCAGCGTCTGCGGCGTACGTCCCTATTCTACCCTCTCGTGGTCGATCCCTTCCTCTCTCTCTCTCTCTCTCTCTCTCTCTCTCTCTCTCTCTCTCTCTCTCTCTCTCTCTCTCTCTCATCCATCATCTTTTTTCATTAGTTTCTTCCTTCTTCATCTTTTTTTCATATTGTTCCTCTCCATCTTCCTCTTTTTCATACTCTTTGTACCCTTAGCAATCCTATCTACCCCTCTCTCTCTCTCTCTCTCTCTCTCTCTCTCTCTCTCTCTCTCTCTCTCTCTCTCTCTCTCTCTCTCGACCCGCGGCCCACCATCTCCACTCCTGCAGCCTCCGTATGGATCCACCCCTTGCGTGCGTGCGTGCGTGTGCGCCCAGCTACACCCGCACCCAGAGAGAGAGAGAGAGAGAGAGAGAGGGAACCTACGAGCCGGGCCGCCATGTTTGCTTTGGGCGCCATTTTGTTGTGTGTGAGAGAGGGAGAGGAGAGACAAAACTGTTCCTTGTTGACCCCGAGAGGAGCGGGCGCCGTGTATATTTAGGAGAGGAATGCTGGGAAAAGTGCGGCCAGGAGGAGGAGGAGGAGGAGGAAGAGGAGGAGGAGGAGGAGGAGGAGGAGGAGGAGGAGGAGGAGGAGGAGGGGATGAGAGAGGGAGGGGAGGAAAGGGGGATGGCCGCGTGGCAGAGGCTCACCGCCCCCTCTCTCCCCCCTTTCTCTTTCCCTCTCCCTCTGATTCTCCCACTGTATCCTCCTCTCCCTCTCCCTCTCTCTCTCTCTCCCTCTCTCACTCCCCCTCCCCCTCCCCCTCTCTCTAAGCACAGTCACATGCTAAGTGCCACGTCGTACACAGCACACGAGAGAGAGAGAGAGAGAGAGAGAGAGAGAGAGAGAGAGAGAGAGAGAGAGAGAGAGAGAGAGAGTTGAGATAATAGGAGAAAAATATAGAATGACTGATAAAAAGAAAGGAAGAAAAGAAACATTATAAAAGTTAGAGAGAGAGAGAGAGAGAGAGAGAGAGAGAGAGAGAGAGAGAGAGAGAGAGAGAGAGAGAGAGAGAGAGAGGGCGCACACCTTTCCCTGGTTGTTAATTGAAGGTGTGTCGCTGCAGGTGCAGACACAACAAAGTGATATTCAATGTGGGAGAACACAGGCAGCTTGGGTCGGTCTCTCTCTCTCTCTCTCTCTCTCTCTCTCTCTCTCTCTCTCTCTCTCTCTCAATGGTGGTGGTGGTGGTAGTGGTGCTGCTGCTGCTGCACTACTATTACTACTACTACTACCACTACTACTACTACTACTACTACTACTACTACTACTACTACTACTACTACTGGTATTGCTACTACTACCACTACTACTACTGGTATTGCTACTACTACTGTTACTACTACTACTAATGCTATTAATGCTACTGCTACTACTACTGTTACTAGTAGTATTGCTGCTGCTACGGCTATTACTACGGCTACTACCGCTATTGTTACTTGTGTTTTTTCTTGTTCCTCTTGTTCTTCTTGTTCTTGTTCTTGTTCTCCTCCTCCTCCTCCTCCTCCTTTTTATTCTTCTTCTTTTTCCATCATCTTGTTCTTGTTCGTGTTTTTCCTCTCGTTCTTGATCCTCTCTTATGCTTATTTTTCTTCTTTCATTTTTTTCCTCTTGTGCTTTTATTTTCTGTTCCCTTTTATTCTTTTTATATTTCTAATACATTCCCACCATCACCACAACCACCACCACCACCACCACCACCACCACCACTACTACCACCACTTTGCCTCCCCCTCATCCCCCCTTCCCATCCTAAACGCTCAAGTCACAAACCAAGTCATATAGAGTCCCCATAGATAATTAATTCTTGGCGGAGGATATATAGGTAGGCATAGGGAAGATGACTCAGTAGGCCTATTAGTCGCTAAGGTTCAGATTTGCTTTATTAATTAATGTGGTAAGGTGTGATT
>NC_087151.1:12322500-12340000 GCF_035594125.1 Scylla paramamosain | reverse complement strand
TATATGTACTACGTTGTGGGGGAAGTGTGCAATGAATATATAATACTGAAAGTGGTAGTGGACTCTCTCTCTCTCTCTCTCTCTCTCTCTCTCTCTCTCTCTCTCTCTCTCTCTCTCTCTCTCTCTCTCTCTCTCTCTCTCTCTCTCTCTCTCTCTGCAAAGCTTTTTTCTTATCAGTTCTACCATCTTCTTCTCTTCTCTTTCCTTCATTTCCTCTCCATTCATTCCTTGTTGGTCATTAAAGCACATAAATAGTTAACCAGGTAGTCCTATCTCGTCCTTCCCTCTGTCCCTCGTGTGCTCCTACAAGACGGGAGCTTTGTGTTAGGTTTTGCCTCCTCCTCCTCCTCCTCCTCCTCTTCCTCTTCCTCTTCCTCTTCCTCTTCCTCCCTATCTTTTTGAGTGTCCAGGCTAGATCTCGAAGTAGAGGAAAATTTGTATTTAGAGAAGAAGGAAGTTTGAGTGTTGTGCCTCCTCCTCCTCCTCCTCCTCCTCCTCCTCCTCCTCCTCCTCCTCCTCCTCCTCCTCCTCCTCCTCCTCCACCTCCTCCTTCTTCTCTTCGTCCTCGTCCTCGTCCTCTTCCTCTTCCTCCTCTTCCTACTCATCCTCCTCATTTTTTTTTTTTCCATGCTAGAACTTTAAAATTAATGAAAGAAATGTTGCATTGAGAGGAAGGAGGTTTGAGAGGAAGAAGCTGCATCGTTTTCTTTACTCTCTAAGCCTGAGCCAAGATAGAAAACGAGCTTTGAGTGTCATGAAATGTTTTATTATTATTTCTCACTTTTTTTTTTACTTTTTTCTTTTCTTTTATAATTGAGCATAGGTGAAAAGAAGATGCCGTATAGTTGCCCAAATGGTGATGTCAAAAAGTTCAATTAATTTCATGTTTGTAAATCGAATAGAGATTCATACGTGGGCTAATGAATTACTTTTAAATTTGCTCTTTTTCTCTCTTAGGCAAATTTTCCTGTCATCACCCACGACTTTTCAGACATTTAAATTTGCCCTGCAGTGTGTTCAAGTAGTTTTGTTGCTTAGAAAAGATAAAATTTTTCCGTTAATTACCTTAATTTCCTGTCAATTCTCGTGTTTTCGAGATGAGACGTTGAAACATTTGAGAATACGATACAATAGAACTGGAGACGTCATTATTATTATTATTATTATCATTATTATTATTATTATTATTATTATTATTATTATTATTATTATTATTATTATTATCTTTTGTTTATGTAGGAGGGGACTAATCTAGTGCAATAAAAAAAAATATATATAAAAAGAAGCACTGATATGAGGAGATAGTCAAGCCGGGCATTGCGTTTCCTTCTTTGTTTGTCATGAGCATTCTGTACAAGAGAACCTGCAGACGAGATACGTAGAGATAGTGCTAGATACCGCTTTTTTTTTTCTTTTTTTCTTCAATATTTCGCACAGCATGACATCACCACTTTGGGCATCGGAGCACGTGGGTGGTGACTTCAGTGGAGGCAGATTCCTTTTCTCTCATTACTTTCATCGTCATTTTTAAGCTTTTTCATTCTATATTTTTCTTGCTGCGACGTTTTCTTTCTCTATTTATATCCCTAAGAAATTTACGTAGGTCTGTCTGTCTTTCTGTCTGTCTGTCTGTGTGTCTGTCTGTTTGTCTGTCTTCTTGTCCCTCTTTTTTTTTAATCTTTATATCCCTAAGAGGTTTACATAGGTCTGTCTGTCTGTCTGGTTGTCTGTCTGCTTGTGTGCCCCTCCTGTCCTTATATACGGTAGAAAGGTCCCCCCATCTCTCTCTCTCTCTCTCTCTCTCTCTCTCTCTCTCTCTCTCTCTCTCTCTCTCTCTCTCTCTCTCTCTCTCTGTTTTCTTTACAATGACATTTACATTTCTGAAGTGAAAACAGTGATACGAATCTTATTTTTTATTTATTTCTCTAACCTAACATCTGTGCCCTCTCACTGGGAATCTTAATATTATCATCCCCGTGTATGTGTGTGTGTAATAATAATAATAATAATAATAATAATAAACGGTTTATTCTTTAGGCAGTCAACAAACTGAAAATGTACATTGGGGGTGGGTGTGTGTGTGTGTGTGGGTGGGTGGGTGTGTGTAAGTGTGCGTGCGTGTGACGAACTGAAAGGTTTGGAACGCGAGGGTGTGGGTGGTCTGTATGTCTGTCTCTGTGTGTGTGTGTGTGTGTGTGTGTGTGTGTGTGTGTGTGTGTGTGTGTGTGTATGTGTGTGTGTGTATGTGAGCGGGAGGGGGCGGTCGGGGCTGGGTGTGTGTGGGGAACTTTGGAGCCTCGCCTTCTATTCTTCTCTCTCTCTCTCTCTCTCTCTCTCTCTCTCTCTCTCTCTCTCTCTCTCTCTCTCTCTCTCTCTCTCTCTTTATGATATTCAGTTGTCGTTCTTGTATTGATATTTTGCAGGTCACGAGTTTGGTTTGTGAGGAGTGCGAGGTTAAGATGATTATGTCTGAGAGGAGGAGGAGGAGGAGGAGGAGGAGGAGGAGGAGGAGGAGGAGGAGGAGGAGGAATATAAAGAGGAGGTGATTGAGACGAAAAAAAAAATGGAGGAGAGAAAAAGAAAAAGAGGAGGATTGTTATATGTATTGATGTATATGTTTATTATTATATTTATGTTCTATGTATTTTTGTGTTGTATTCCCTTGTATTCTTCTTTTGATTACAGGTGATGAGAGTTTAGGTTTGCAGGTAGGATGACGCTTCCTTCTCTTTTCTTTTCTTCTGTAGATTGCAACGTTTAATGTTAAGTGTATTTATAATGTTCGATAGTTTATAATAATGTAAGATATATGTACTTTTGTTATTTTTGTAGACTCTCTCTCTCTCTCTCTCTCTCTCTCTCTCTCTCTCTCTCTCTCTCTCTCTCTCTCTCTCTCTCTCTCTCTCTCTCTCTCTCTCTCTCTCTGAAATATTAACTGCTAAATAAAAGAAAATAATGAAGGAATAGAAAAAAAATAAATAAATGCAAGCAGAGGCAGCAGAGGAAGGCAGTGCAGTAACCAACCCACCTATTACCTTCTAGTCGTCGCCTGGACCCCCACCACCACCACCACCACCACCACAACCACCAACCAACCACCACCATCATCACCACCACCACCATCACCAACAACCACCACAACAACAACAACAACTTTACGTGGGGATAAAAGCGAACTACCTCCTCCTCTTCCTCCTCCTCCTCTTCGTCCTACTACCACTACTACTATCACTACTACTACTACTGCTACTACTGCCCCCGGATTAAATGCGACGCGATAAGTGGCTACGGCTACCACTACTACTACTACTACTACTACACCTACTACTTCTTCTACTACTACTCCTACTCCTACTACTACCACTTCTACTACTACTCCTGGCACGCGGCCGGACTGAAGGGTTTGTGTGGTGGTGGTGGCGCCGTTGCACACTCCCTCTCTCCCTCCCCCCTTTGTAGTAAGTACGCCCGTAGAAAACGAAATGCTGGGGTGTGGTGTGTTGTAAGTACTCTCTCGGTTGCCCATGCAAAGAAAATGGGGTTTTATGACGTGGTGTTTTGTTTTTTGCGAGTTGATTTTGACTTTTTTTTTATTTCTTTTTTTCTTCCTTCCTTTTGACGAGATCTTTCTTTCTTTCTGTCTTTTCTTCTCTCTATCTTTTTCTTCATTCATTCTGTTTTCTTTCCTCTTTATTTTTTTCTGTTTTGATTGATTTTTCTTTTTTTTTTTTTTTTACTTTCGTTTTGCTGTTAATTTTCTTCTTTCCTGTTTTCTTTTATTTCATTCTTTCTTAACTGTCTTTTTTTTCCTTGTTTTTTTTTGTGTTTGTTTCTCTCTCTCTCTCTCTCTCTCTCTCTCTCTCTCTCTCTCTCTCTCTCTCTCTCTCTCTCTCTCTCTCTCTCTCCCCCCCATCCTATCCTATCCCCCTCCCTGTATTACACTTTTTCTTTCTTTTCTTTTCTTTTCTTGATAATTCCTCCTCTATCTCCTTCAGTTTCCTCTTTGTTCACTTCCTCTTCCTCCTCCTCCTCCTTATCTCTGTCTGAGCACTTCCTTCTATAGTTTTTCTGCCGTTGTGTGCTTTTCACTTCGTCTTGGCTTGGTGAGAAGTGATTGATTGATGTCTGTGGTTTGGTAGGAGTGACTTATTATAGCTGACGTAGTTGAACATTCACCAAAAACCAACACACACCCCACGCGGTTCCACGCAGCCCTTGCCCTTTCCTTCCCTCCCTTTCCCTTCCATCACTCCGGCCAGTATGCATTTCCCCGTATCCAGCGATTTAGAAGGAAAGACACGTGTCCAGGCATACGTTTTCTGGTACCTGAAATAACCGTGCTTTCCTAGTGTGTTTTGTTCGTAAGTTTGTGTTATTGGTGTTAATAGCCTTTAGAAGTTTGTATTTTGATAGTGAGAAGACACGTAAGATAGGGTGAGATGGAGAAGGTTAGCGAGGAACAGCGATCCCATGTAGAAGTGGGGAAAAAAAAAAGCTAAGGACAAAGAAGAAAATGTGGTGAGAGGACACCGGGTGAAAATTAATCTTTATTTCTCTCTAAAGAAGGCTCCGTCCAAATCTTAGAGAAATCATAATCTGTTTCATACTGTTTTCTCACCACATCAGTCCACACAATTGCCTTACTTGTACAGCCGATACAGTTAAATGTGTATTCCTAGAGCCACTTTGAACTCCATGACTGGTGGCTGCTGTAAATAGCGACCTGTACGAAATGCAGGAAGTAAACATTAACACGTAACTTGTTCTCCTTTGAGGCTGTTGGCTGCTGCTCTTTGGAACCCTTTCATATCTATTGCTTTTGTGGAGTTTAACAAGCAGGCGTCAGATGTAGCTAAAGCCATTAACATCAATACAAGTTTGCAAGCAAAATGCCACAGGAAATCAAATCAAATTAAATGTTTTATAGATTTAAGATTAAACAGCACTAGATAAAAAGAATAAATGAAGCAAATACTGCCGGTTTAAATTATGAAATGATAAAAAAAATAATATATTAGGTAAGCCGAGATATAGAGAATAAGAAAATGAGTTATAAAGGAAGTAGTTTTTAAATATCTGCTTGAGCCTGTACACCCATTTTTCCCTAGATTATAAGCTATGGGAAACTACCGTACACACCCCCTCACCCCCTTCCTCCTTCCCTCCATCCCTCCAACCTTCCATCCCTTCATCCCTCAAACCTTCTCCTCTATCCCGCCATCCCTTCAGCCTTTCATTCCTCCATTCCTCGAACCCTCCAACCCTTCAACCCTCCGTGCCTCCGTGCCTCTCTCTGTCCACCACCAGGTCGCTGCGTGTCGCTTTGCTACATGTACATACCATGCACTGCCCCACACACCTCATGACGGTAGCGAAGTGATGAAAAGAGAAAGAAAATAAGGGACAGAGGGAGTTTTTTTTGTGAGTTTTTGAATACATATACTTAAAATACGTAAGCAGTGGTTAATCCTCCTAATGTCCCTCACTTTTTTTTATGTATTTTTTGTGTATTATTTTTTTTTTTCTTGAGTGGAGTTGCCGTGTGTGGATTTCTCTGGCTGTGATTTGATTGTTGTTGTTTTTTTTTTATTAATTTGATTTTTTTTCCATATTTGTGATGATAGCTAAAGTTGCTGGGACACACACTTTTTAATTGTGTATTTTTTTTTTATCTATCTTTATATTTATTTATTTATTTTGCTATTGGTGTTCCTGTTGTTGTTTGTTGTTCTTTGGTGTGGTTGCTGTGGTTTGTGATGACTTAAAATTACGTTATCTACCATTATTATTATTATTATTATTATTATTATTATTATTATTATTATTATTATTATCATTATTATTATTATCATTATTATTATTATTATTATTATTATTATTATCATTTTTATATACACTTTGAAGCACCTTTTAAAAAATCTATTCCATCTTTCTTCGTTTGGAGATGGAAAATAAAACTGCCTTATTCACCCCCCCAACCCCCCCACCCCCCCCAAAAAAAAAGTATAGAAATAAAAAAAAAGGGTGTGTTTAGATTATAATGTTTTTTGGTGTTCAAACTTACTGATTGGAGTTGAATTGAGTGGAGTTTCTTTCTTTCTTTCTTTTTTTTTTTTTGCTGTGGTTGTTATTGTTGTTGTTGTTGTTGTTGTTGTTGTTGTTGTTGTTGTTGTTGTTCTTGTTGTGGTTGTTTTGACTTTTTTTTTATTTGAAGTGAGTGCTTTAGAGTTGCCGACTGATTCTTATTATTATTATTGATCTAGAAAAAAATGTATTACTTCACCTACTTTGATTATTCATGCAGCATTTTTTCTTTTTTTTTACACACACACACACACATACACACACACACACACACACACACACACACACACACACACACACACACCACACATACACACAAATAAAGAAAAATAAAGTAGGTAAAACCCTATCCACAATCTCACATTTTTTTCAGAGATTTGTTATGCACATGTATATATATTTTTTTGTTCACATTTTTGCCGTGTTTGTTTGTCTGTTTGTTTGGTGTTTGTTTGTGTTTTTTTTTTCTTTTTAGATGATTAACTTGTGCAAACGAACCACACTTTTATTGTTGTTATTGTTGTTGTTGTTGTTGTTGTTGTTTGCGTGAGTCTTGGTTGACTTATGTTTTTTTTTTCTCTCTTGTTTGTTTTGTTTTGTTTGTGTTGTTTGTGCCGCCTTTATCATCCTAAGCTCTTTTTTTTGTTTGTTTGTTTGCCTGCTTCAAGTGTGTGTGTGTGTGTGTGTGTGTGTGTGTGTGTGTGTGTGTGTGTGTGTGTGTGTGTGTGTGTGTGTGTTTGGCGTGTGCGTGTACGTGTGTGCTTTTCTTTGTTAATGAGAGAGAGAGAGAGAGAGAGAGAGAGAGAGAGAGAGAGAGAGAGAGAGAGAGAGAGTCATATTATTTTTATTTTCCTTTTCCTCTTTCTCGCTTCCTCAGTCTCTTTGTTGTCACCTCTCCAACTCCTCTGTGTTTATTTTCATCTTAGTCCTCCCTCCCTTCCTTCCCTCACACCCACGTCCCTCCCCTATGCCCACCACACCCTCCTACCTACCTTCCCTCCCTCCCTCTCCTTCCCTTCCACTGCCTGTCTCAAACTTTGCACTTCCTCCTTCCCTTAATTTCCCCCAAATGCTGCTCCTCTTTGTTTGCTCTCATTAACTCAATTTCTGTACATCTCCTGTGTCTGTGTCTTTTCGTTTCACTTCCCTGACTCCACTGAGATGTACATGGTCAGTGGGCGAGTAACATAGCACACTCATTTCCTTCTGTGTTTAGCCTCTTCTCTCTCAATCTTAAGTCCTCTCTTCTGCCGACAGTCTGCAAGAGCTGACGAGTGGTGGATTCTTAGCAGATCAGGCGACTTAAGATTGTGGAAAGACGTGGAATACAGTGACAGTAAGTGTGGTGTGATGCTGGACTCGTGTGACCGCAGCTGTACCCTTATCATTCGCCACAACGCCATCTATGAGTTAGCAAGCAAGACGTTTAGACATTGGACCATCATTGTAACATCCTAGACATGTATTACTCACTACTTCCACGAATCTCTCTCTCTCTCTCTCTCTCTCTCTCTCTCTCTCTCTCTCTCTCTCTTCTCTCTCTCTCTCTCTCTCTCTCTCTCTCTCATTTTCCCGTCTTCTATTTTCGCGAACTTCATTCAATCCGTTTTCTGTTCCCCATGCTCGTTCACTAAGCCATCCTCTTTTACATCTTTTCATCTCGCCCACGCCATCCTCTCTTTCCCCCTCTTATTCACCCATTCGCATAATCGATATTACTGGTCTAGACTATGTAGATTTTAGACACAAACTAAACCCTTTTTCGAAATGTGTTAGGTTTACTATAAAACATCGAGGATTTCATTTGGTGTCTTGAAGAGAAGCTAACGAACTGAAGATTGGGTTTATTTGAGCATGTATGGAACCGTCCCATAGTTTTGCATTAGTATGTAACCGAGGACACTGTGCCACGTTGCCTAAACCGCCCTTCAGAGGTTTGTAGATTCGTCTGCAGTGAAATATGTGCCACTCCTGCGCTTCATATATACAGAAGCGACGTGTCAACTTCTACCCGATAAAGGTTGTTGTTTTTTTTTTTTTTTTTTTTTTTTTTCTGTGATTGGCTAAACCCCCTCGAAACTAAGCCTTAAGACCCCCTCCCCACTTGACTTGATCAGGGGCAGCAGCTGTTCGTGTATCTATCTCCTCGAGTGGCTTTTGTTTACAGAAAATGGAGCAACAAACTACGTACTTACTTCCCACTTGCTGTGTTTTCCATCTTACGAGTGAAGAATCTATTAATGTGTGAGGGGGAAAACTA
Organism: Scylla paramamosain; assembly: GCF_035594125.1. Classification (NCBI taxonomy): domain Eukaryota; kingdom Metazoa; phylum Arthropoda; class Malacostraca; order Decapoda; family Portunidae; genus Scylla; species Scylla paramamosain. Next base: position 12,331,656 of record NC_087151.1, on the reverse strand, counting down.
CGAGTATGTAGGCCACGTCACAAATAGAGATTGATCTTTATATTTGTGTTTTTTTTCTTTCTGTTTTATTTTGCTTGAAAGGTATAGCAGTGCAGGTGTCTTTTTTCCCCCTCTCCGTTTATTTTGCGTCTTTCCTCGTTTTCATTCGACTTAATATACGGAGAATTTCAAGGAAGGCGAAGTTGTATCTTGCGTTTATTATATTATTATAGCGTACGTATCTTAGAGAGAGAGAGAGAGAGAGAGAGAGAGAGAGAGAGAGAGAGAGAGAGAGAGAGAGAGAGAGAACGTCTTCCTAGAAAAACGCTTTATAAATAAAAGATCACTGACATTATACTCATAGGTATCACTCACTCACTTCCTAGAATCTCTCTCTCTCTCTCTCTCTCTCTCTCTCTCTCTCTCTCTCTCTCTCTCTCTCTCTCTCTCTCTCTCTCTCTCTCTCTCTCACTCTCACACACACACACACACACACACACACACACACACACTCACACACACACACACACACACACACACACACGTACACATACACTAACACACACAAGTGAATTCCTCATTAAATCTCCAGGATAAATTTCCCTTCAGCTAAAAAACACACCTGCTCTATACATTGCTTAATAGCGCGTCCACACCAACTTGACGGATAAGCCTCGACTCTCGCATCCCTTCTGACGCGCTCCTTCGATCAGACTCATTGAAAAACCTTGAGCTTCGAGCCTCCTCCTTCGTGGTTAGTTGGATTAGGACAGAGATCGGACTCTGATTGGTGGAGAAGAAAGCAAGTAGGGGTAAGGAATGCATCTCGATTGGCGAATGAGAAGAGGGCTAGTGATTTTAATTTAATTGGTAGATGAAAGAAGAAGTGCAGCATATTAAGGAGTTTTATTACTTCTTCTCTGAACACGCAGGCACTCATGCAGGCTTCAATCAGATTGTTTCTAAGCCAAACACTCGACGTTCCTCTTGTCTTATCATCTTATCTTGGTATTGTTTTTTTTTTTTTTATGCTTTTAATACTTAATGGCTTCTGTTTTCCCTCTCTCTGTAACGTCTTTATTTCTTGCCCTCATGGCAACAAGTGAGGACTCCGAAGTTTGTTTATTTATATTCAATTAATCTATTTAGTCTTTTGTGCTGCACTCAGCAAGGAATTATTATTTTTCGAAACATATATGCCTTTAATAAAATTTTAAGATAACTGAAACTTGCGTTGACCATATCAGAAATTTTGAAATGTGTGTTCTATAAGATACTTTAAATATAAAAAGTGAAGCTCTGCAGACATATTCCGAATTTTTTTTTCAGTTATCATGAAATTCTATAGGGTCTGATATTTTCATGGACGTATCCTTATTTTTTACTGACTCACATAAATTTCCCGAATCAAATTTTGATGTTTGCACGTGGCGTATGTTTATGTTGGAGCGTCCTTGACACACCTGGGTGAGGAGAGTAAACACATGTAGGCCGTGAGGCGGAGGAGGAGGAGGAGAAGGAAAGCAAAAAGACTTTGTTATCGGACAATCACCATTGAACACCGGATCAAAACATGTATTTATATCAGTCTTATGACCTGTTTTCACTTCCTTCATGATTTGTTGTCTCTTTCTTTCATCCTACCGCTGGCACCAATATGCATAATGTCGCGTTTGATATGTAAGTTATAGGTCTCGATAATTTTAGTCACACACATGATTTGCAAAGTAGTGAAGGATACCTCTTAGCGCATTTGAATATCAGCCAAGAATTCCTAAACGAACAGAAAAAAAAAAAAATACGAGGCAAGTAATAGTCAGGTTAATGCCTCTCCGTAAAATATCTACAAGACATTTATTGATATGAAGTGCGGTTGGATTCTTCATAATACAAACTCTCAAGTAAACACGTGGACAAAGGCACACTGATTGGACAAGCTGCAGTTTGGCTCGAGTCACCACATCATGGTTATGCTCGCAAGCTCAGTTCTAGGTTGCGCTCAGACTTTACATAAGCGCGTGTCTGAGATTTATGAGCCTCATCGATTTTGTATGTCGTTAGGTCTTCCATTAATTTGTTCTCACGTATAGATTGTCATGAACTTTTTTATATTTATCCTCTTCTGAACTGCGCAATAATCAGCTACACGTGTTTTCGTTAGAGAAAAAAATTATTGGAATAATCCACGAAGCTCGGAAACGATTTTTTTTTTCTTTTTTTCCACGTACGTGACTATATGTTAACCTTTCGTCGGCCGTTTCTTCTCCGTTTCAACACTTCATATAACTCACAAGAAATGGCAAGGTCGCGCCCTAAGAAGTTACCAAAAGATTTATAAACTTAACCTCGACCTTTTTGCTGGATTTCTATTTCTTTCCTCTACCTCATTAAGTTAAACACGTGCAAAAAAAAAAAAAAAGAAAAGATACTGTGTTGCAAAAATCCCTGACTTTGAGTAGAAAAAATCGACAAATGAGCTTTACTTCTTATATATTATGACACATTTAACTTAACTCTTTTTCTTCTTACAAATGCGAACATGGAGCATCATCACTTAGCGCCTTTTTTTAAATTTATTTTCTAATCTTTTTTTGTCTATTTCCTTCTCTCCTAAATCCACATCACTGTCTGTCCTTGGCCCGCATCCAACATTGCGGCGAACAACAACAACTGAGGAGGAGGAGAAGGAGTAGGGAGGAAGATGAGAAATTGAAGAAAACTCGAGTCACGTTCGTCACACCACGAAGGTAGACCAACAAGACGATAATATAGATCACGGAGACAAGCAAGCGTTACCCATCTGGCTGCTACGACCTTTTCTCGCCTTGATAAAATGGTCCTGTCTAGACTAGAGTTTAATTTCGAAAGCCGCCACTGACAGGAGAGAGGGGTGATCGAGTGTAACTTTTTAGTCTCCGTTGTTTTATTTAGACGCGCATTAAAATCGTCTAGGGTTACCCAAGTGAAATAGTAAGTGTCGCAGCTTAGTATTATTAGCAGTGAAAGGGTTGAGGGTAGACAAGGTTGTATAATTACCTGGCGATGCACGGAAAGAAAGGAAACTGTGGGGTTAGTGTATTGAGTAGAAGACGATGTTGACACTATTGACTGGAAGGCTGTTGTGTTAAGATGTTTTTATTTATTTATTTTTTTTTTTTTATTTAGTGCTTTAAGGTCAAGGACAAAGCTATATAAAAAAAAAAACGTATAAGAAAAAAGTTAACTTGTCACTTCCGATAAGAAAAAAGTATTAAAACGTTGAGGTTTATTTATTTATTTTTGGTACGTGAAGAAGGTCGGGTAAGAACGTAAAAAAAAAAAAAAAACGCAAATCTGCCACTCTCCACAAAAATGGTAAGATTTCCAGAATTAAAGCCAATTAAGTGACGCAGATGACCCGATACGTCTCTCCAAGTCTTACAAGGGAGAAGACACCAACAACCAGAGAGTTCCAGAGTTTACTACGCGGTTCTGGTTAACCCTTCCGTCAGTGAGAAATGATTAATGGCCGAGCAGGATTCGAACTAGTGGCAATGCATCTGTTACCATTGAGTCACGAGTCACACACATTTCACACATCAGCGTGTGTTCCTGCCTGCGTGCTGAGTGCGTGAGTGTGTGCATCAGTCAGGTCTTGTGGTCTGACGCATTTTAAACCTAGTGAGCGGGGTGAGTCAGTCAACCAGCCAGCTAGCCTTTTGTTTGCCTATTAACGCTGAGGTGACGCAGACTCATTGTACCTGCATACCTAAGTTCAAATTGACGTCACGCGCATGAAGGATTCTCGAAATCTTGTAATGCTCTTCTGTCGTATCTATAGCAGCGATAAAGTGATACGGACCTCTCATAACCTTATTGGCGCTCAAACAAACGTCACCTCAGCGATTTCCAGAACCTAGCTTTGAGCATAAGAAAATAAAGGAAGCTGCAAGAAGACATCAGGCCTACACGTGGCGGCCCCTGTATAAAGTATGCCCACCTATTTCACCTATCATCTCTAGTCATAAATTTGTCTAATCTCTTAAAACTCCCTATTGCTACATCTGCTCATGGATATTAACCCAACTAGCTTTACGATGCCTATGATTAAGTTAAACTGGAAAGATCCTTATTTGCAGGAACTTTACTGTACGACTATTTGAAACCCACTATATTGATTTATCTCCTCGTGAATAACACAAGTCGAGGAGTTTTACGATTATCGAAATTTAGTTAAGCTGAAAAATTATTGTGGAGTAACTTTGGTATACAGCTATTTGCTACCTGACTGATTTAATGCGCCACAACACCAAGGTCATGTCGCCGTGCTAACCAAGACACCCATTACGATGTCATTTCAAGCCATATTAAAGCTCAACAACCCTTCCTTAACTTCCACGGGAGCTTCACTACTTTACTATTGCGCTTTGAGTCTGGCTGGTCAAGTACGGATGTTCAGTGGCCAATAAGAGCGAGGCTGTCGGTAGATACAGCAATGTGATTGGTTCACAGAGAAAGAAAACGGGTAGATGGTACAAGCTCTTTCTTTGTCTCTTTCTCAAGTTAGTTAATGCGAAGTGCTGTGGCGTTCTTAGAGAAAGAGAGAGAGAGAGAGAGAGAGAGAGAGAGAGAGAGAGAGAGAGAGAGAGAGAGAGAGAGAGAGAGAAGGTCAACGACGTACGTACACTTGCCTAAAAAGAGGACGACGAACGCCAAAACATCGCCACTCGTCTCCCACTCCCACTCGCAACTCCTCGTCTATATTTGCTAATCTCGCCTCGCATCTCGTCCCCTTCGCTTCCCTCTCCCTCAACAATTTTACCTCTTTTTAACCTTCCCTTCCGTGATATTCACTTAAAACGGGGCGGGGGTGGCGCTGCTGGAACGCGGTTGGAAGAGGAGGAGGAGGAGGAAGAGGGGGAAGAGAACGAGGAGGAAGAGGGGGAAGAGAACGAGGAGGAACAGGAGGAGGAGATAACTTCCAACCTTCGGCGTGTGAGGAAATATTGCTCTTGGCTCCCGTCAGAAAGTTGGTACAGAGACATTAGTGGCTTTGCGTGGGCGTGAGTGAAGTTGGCACCCCTGCTCTGTCGCTGAGAGAGAGAGAGAGAGAGAGAGAGAGAGAGAGAGAGAGAGAGAGAGAGAGAGAGAGAGAGATTAGCGCTGGGTTGAAACGATGGTGGTAAGACTTTTTTCTCTCTCCTATACATCTGTCTACGAAGCGTCTCGTAACTCAGAGCTAATGTTGCGTTCGAGAGAGAGAGAGAGAGAGAGAGAGAGAGAGAGAGAGAGAGAGAGAGAGAGAGAGAGAGAATCAAGCAAAGAATGGTAATAGGAATGGCACTTCAAATTATCTGTAACTAACTGAGACGAAGGTGTGTGCGTCTGTGTGCGTGTGTGACTCAGCCTACCTTCATCTGACGTGGCTATGTGTGTGTGTGTGTGTGTGTGTGTGTGTGTGTGTGTGTGTGGTGAGGAAAAACGGGCGGTGACGATGAGTGTGTGTGCGACTTTGGTGGTGAAAGACATGTGTGGTGTTTAGTGGAGGTGGTGGTGATGGTGATGAGAGGTGTCTAGGTATGTGGCGAGGTGTGATGGTGATAGTGGTGATGAATTAGACTGAAAAAAAAGATGATGGTGATGGTAGTGGTGGTGAGGATAGCCACTTTGCATAGATAGAGTGAAAGGGAGAGGTGAGAGGGAGAGGAAGAGAGAGGTGAGAGACAAGGAAAAATAAAATTAAAGAGAAGGAAGAAGGGATCTAGTTGGAATGGGATCCGAGAGAGAGAGAGAGAGAGAGAGAGAGAGAGAGAGAGAGAGAGAGAGAGAGAGAGAGAGAGAGAGGTTAAGACGGAAGGAAGAGGTATCATGTTTACTGCGGGATTACTTCGCTCGGCCTACCATCCACGACGCTCCCCCCCTCTCTCTCTCTCTCTCTCTCTCTCTCTCTCTCTCTCTCTCTCTCTCTCTCTCTCTCTCTCTCTCTCTCTCTCCCTCCCTCCCTCTCAGTCCTTTATGCATTCTCTTGCTTAAACTCATTCCCTTGTTTTCCTTTATTTTTAGCGTTGTTTTTTTTTTTTCTTTGAGTCTTTCTTCACTTGTGTTATCTTTTCAAGTTTTCTTTTCTTTCCTCTTCAATCCTCATTTTTTTTTCGCCACGTCTCAATTCCTTAAACTGATCTGGTCAGAAGAAAAAGGTGCTTGGATATGAATTAGTACTACCCCAGTAGACAAAGAATGAAAACAAATGTATATAAACTCTATAAACAATTAAAACCAAACACCATTAAATTTAAAGGCTCCGAGGGTATAGGATCGACTGCTACTCTAAAGGTTCCGAGAATGTAGGATTTATAATTTATCACACCTCACCATTTAAATATATTCCTCCGTGATATACGAATAGATTACTGAAGAGGTTTCAACACATTTATTCTTCAGTTTTGAATAATCGTTCTGGCTTTCTTTTTTTGGGGACCGTTTATATATATATATATATATATATATATATATATATATATATATATATATATATATATATATATATATATATATATATATATATATATATATATATATATATATATATATATATATATATATAATTTTTTCCCCCTCTTACGAAATAAATAAACAAATAAAGCGATAGGTTTTCATGAAATCCCAATTTGTTTATAAAGAGCAAAGGATCGGTGCTTTATTTTATTTTTTTTTTTATATGAATATGATACGGGGCACAGTCGAGAGCCCAGAGCAGCCCCCACCCCCGTCCCCTGCCACTCCCTCCCCCCTGCTCAGTGTGACGGGGGTTCCTGCTGTGTTTGGAGGGGAGGGGCTGAGGATTGTGGCGGCGAAACCTGAGGCGGAACAAACTCGCATCGCAAAGCGCGTGTTGAGGAACGGAAAGGCGAGAAGGAGATTAAAGAGTTACGTGGGCTGACAGAGAGAGAGAGAGAGAGAGAGAGAGAGAGAGAGAGAGAGAGAGAGAGAGAGAGAGATGAAGACAAAAGAGGAATAGAAAGAAGATACAGATGAATGATGGTAATGGTTGAATAATAGAATGAAAGAAGGTTAAAAGAAAAGAAAGGAAGAAATCAAACTGAATATATTTATCTCTCCTTTTTCTCTCTTATTTTCTTTTGTCTTCTTAATCCGGCATTAGTTTTATTTATAGTATCAATTTAGTAAGTGCTCTCTCTCTCTCTCTCTCTCTCTCTCTCTCTCTCTCTCTCTCTCTCTCTCTCTCTCTCTCTCTCTCTCTCACTAGGGGTCGTTGCCAACATCGCCCGCCGGTCAGCTACAAATCCTGCCAACTCTCTCTCTCTCTCTCTCTCTCTCTCTCTCTCTCTCTCTCTCTCTCTCTCTCTCTCTCTCTCTCCGGTAAGCATAGAAAGCCTACCATTACCCTTCCTCATACATTCTCTCCTCCTCCTCCTCCTCCTCCTCCTCCTCCTCCTTTTTTTCCTATTGTGTTTGCTCAGTCGACACACACACGAGCACTTTGGGTGTTTGCTCATGCGATTGAGGAGGAGGAGGAGGAAGAGGAGGAGGATGAGGAGGAGGAGGAGGAGGAAAAGGACAAAGTGAGAGGGGGAGAGAAAGGGTGGTATGGACAAGCGCGGTAAATAAAATGAATCAGAACACCTTATTTATTGCTGCCCCTGATTATACTAACATCGAGAAGTAATCATTAGCAAATTTGTACGACCATGAAATGTGTTTGTGGAGTGTTAGGACTGTTTTTTTTGTACTGTAGGGAGGGAAAGGAGGGAAGGGGAGAAGTGAGGCCTGTTAAAATAGGAAGATTGGGAAGGGTTAGGACGAGGACGAGGAGGAGGAGGAGGAGGAGAAGAGGTATTTAGGTATAGAAACAGTGAAACATTTGAGAGGAAAGCGGAAGTGGTAGAAGGAATGAAGGGAAGGGCATGAGAGGCGAATAATTGGTGTAGATAGAAGGAAAAGAAATAAGTAAGGAAGGAAAGAAAGGAAATCAAGAGGGAATGGTAATGCATAGTAGTAGAAGGGAAGAGAAGAGAAGAGGGAGAGTTAAGGGAAAGGCATGTTTAAATGAAAGAAGAAAGGAAGAGAAATGGCGACGGAATAAGGAGGGAATTTTGACAGAAGGAAGGAAGGAAGGAAAAAGGAAGGGAAGAAAACAATTAATCTTTTATTTTATAATTTTTTAACAGATCTTACGTGTATTTTTGTTTTGTTAGGTTTGGAGAGAAAGTTAGTTCTTTGATTAATAATTGATTAAGTAGGTACTATAACGCTCTCTCTCTCTCTCTCTCTCTCTCTCTCTCTCTCTCTCTCTCTCTCTCTCTCTCTCTCTCTCTCTCTCTCTCTCTCGTGAGTAGGGACATGGGTTATTGATGGAAAGCTTGATTCCCTGACAGGTAGGAAGGCCCAGGCACCACGCAGGTGAGCTAAGGGCAGGTTAAGGCAATTAACGTGACAAGGACCTCCCTACCTGCACACCACCACCATCACCACCGCCACACCATTCACCCATCAATGGAAATCGATCATATTTTTTCTCGTCACCCCAAACCTTACCCATTCTCTCGCTATCCTCACCTCTCTTCTTGTGCTTCTCTACCTCTCTTGTTTAATTTGCGTATTGTTTTTGTCGTCCTTCAATAGACGCACACCACCATCAACACCACTACCACTACCACAACCGCTTAGAAAATCACTGGAAAATTTATCACGATTTTTTCCCTCTCACAACCTTCTCGCACTACCTCCCTCCCTCTTTCCATCTCCCGCCCTACGCTTCCGTAACCCCACCGCCAACACTCAACCTGACCCCATCACTAGAAACCCCTTCCACAACCTTACCCATTCTGTCTCTCGTCTTTCTCAGTACCCCCTCCCTCTCTCAACACCTCTTTACCTCAACTAGCACTAACTCTTTCTCTGTCCCGTCTCAACAGGTGACGATGGCGGACAAGACCGGGGCGGAGCGGGCCATCAAGGAGCCCAACCCGGTAATCGACGGTCGCAAGGCTAACGTGAACCTGGCCTACCTCGGCGCCAAGCCTAGAGGGACGGCCGCAGGTGAGGACGCCTTATACGGTTCGTATTACAACTCTCTTTTCTGTTCACGTGTGATGATTGCTTACCATGATGTTTGATACGGTGTGCCTTGTGCTGTTGTTCTTGTTACTGCCTGGTTTATCTTTCCGTCAATGCTTC
>NC_087151.1:12315000-12317500 GCF_035594125.1 Scylla paramamosain | reverse complement strand
CTCGATTATTATTCTTCTCTTTCTCTTCTCGTTTCTTGGTTGGAGAACGAGGCGAGGGGTGAAGGTTTAATGGTGAAAAAAGGTGCACAGGTGTGTGTGTGTGTGTGTGTGTGTGTGTGTGTGTGTGTGTGTGTGTGTGTGTGTGTGTGTGTGTGTGTGTGTGTGTGTGTGTGTGTTTACGCCTCCCCCCTTTAATGGAGCCATGTCACCTGTGCTCTCCTCACAGGTGTTGGCACCATCATCACCACCACCAGCACCACCTCACATGTAGCTCTCCTCATAACCACCATCACCACCACCATCACTACTACTACTACTACTGCTACTACTACTACTACTACTATAACCATCACCTCTGCTATCATTACTAGCATCATTACCTCCTCTACCACAACCATCTGTATCATCATCATCACCGTCGTTATTATCACTATCATCTTCACTCCCATCATCACATCATCATCATCACTGCTGCCACCATCACCATTTTTCGATTTCAGATATTACCATAGTAATAATTTTCATCATTTTTTTTTGTAATTTTCTGTAATTTTTTTGTCATTAGTATTATGTAACAACAACAACAACAACAACAACAACAACTACTACTACTACTACTACTACTCCTAGTACTACTACTACTACTACTACTACTACTACTACTACTACTACTACTACTACTACTACTACTACTACTACTACTACCAAATAATAATAATAATAATAATAATAATAATGATAATAATAATAATAATAGTAATTTGACTTTGCTTACCACGTATGTTCTTGCACCAACATAACAAACACACACACACACACACACACACACACACACACACACACACACACACACACACACACACACACACACACACACACACACAGACAGACAGACAGACAGACAGACAGACAGACAGACAGACAGACAGACAGACAGACAGACAGACACACACACACACACACACACACACACACACACACACACACACACACACACACACACACACACACACACACACACACACACACACACGGACCTACTCTTTTGCTATTGATTCAAGCTTGACCGGGTTTATGTCTTCCTATGTGTGTGTGTTTGTGTGTGTGTGTGTGTGTGTTTATATGCAGGGTCTCCAAAAACAGTGAAGTTGTCAGGGAGATATAAACACACACACACACACACACACACACACACACACACACACACACACACACACACACACACACACACACACTCACACATGCATGCAAACAACATAGTCATACACAAAGGAAGTGGCATGATGATACACAAAAACAAATATATAGAAACACGAACATTTGTATTATTATTATTATTATTATTATTATTATTATTATTATTATTATTATTATTATTATTATTACTATTATTACACTATCATCAATATCATTACTTACATTAAAATGACCTTTAACATCTTACACATACACATAATTTTCTTGAACGTGGAGAGAGATAGATAGATAGATAGATAGACACAGAGAGAGAGAGAGAGAGAGAGAGAGAGAGAGAGAGAGAGAGAGAGAGAGAGAGGAAACACCATTATTAAAGAAGGTAAATTTCATAAGAAGAAGCATGAATTGATTATAAAAAATACACGAAATAGACTAAGCAAACACATCAAAACTAAACAATCAAATCAAAGAAAAAATAAATGAAAAGATCAATAAAATAATCAATAAAAAAAAAACATACATAGAAAATTAAACTTAAGAGAGAGAGAGAGAGAGAGAGAGAGAGAGAGAGAGAGAGAGAGAGAGAGAGAGAGAGAGAGAGAGAGAGAGAGAGAGCAAAAAAAAGCTAAAATACTTCAAACTAACTATTAGAAATGAGACGTATAAACACACACACACACACACACACACACACACACACACACACACACACACACACACGCACGCACGCACGCAAACAAGTGAGCATTCGCCTCCCTCACACTCACACGCTCCTCGCCACAGGTAATTCTCCTTCTAATTGTTCCCTCCCTCTCAGGTGATTAGGGAGGAGGGGAAGGGCTGTAAAGTGCCGCCAGGAGGAGGAGGAGGAGCAGGAAGAGGAGGAAGGGGACTAGAGACTAGAGTGGAGGAAGTTATAAAGTATTACTGATCAAGGAGGAGGAGGAAAAGAGGGGAAAACGAAGAGGAGGAGGAGGAGGAGGAGGAGGAGGAAGAGGAGGAGGAAGAAGGAGGTACAAGTGAACGAGGTTATAAAGTATTAGTGATCAAGGAGAAGGAAGAGGAAGAGGGTGAACAGGAGGAAGGGGAGAAAAGCGGAGGAAGAAGAGGAGAAAAAGAAGAGGAGGAAGAGGAGGAGGACACGAAGAAGTAGGACAAGGGAAGCAAGAAAACGAGAATGAAATAAAGGAAAAAATGTTAATAAGAGTCGAAGATAGGAAGGGAGATAAGAGAGGAGAAGAAGAATGAAGAGAGGGAGGAGAGGGCATGAAGAAGGGATACAAGGAATCAAGGAAATATACAA
>NC_087151.1:12305000-12310000 GCF_035594125.1 Scylla paramamosain | reverse complement strand
GAAGGATGGGAAGAGAAGAAAAATAAGAAAAGAAGAAAGGAATGCTCTGTATTTAGGGAAGTAGAAGAGAGAGAGAGAGAGAGAGAGAGAGAGAGAGAGAGAGAGAGAGAGAGAGAGAGAAACACAATAAAGGAAATGACCAGTGGATAATGACAGCAGCAGGAAAGCAGAAATAAATTAAACCGAATAACAAGAAGGAAACAAAGGAGAAAAATAAAGCCGTGTAATTTTTCACATCAAGGAAATTTCGTTTACTCAATTTTCATGAAGGAAAGATTAGAGAAAATTGAGACGCAGGATTTTTCTTCTCTTCTTTCTTTCTTTTCTTTTATTGAATTGTTTTCTTGTAGGTGAAAGGAAAGCTGTACATGTAAAAACAGAAGAAGAAAAAGAGGATGAGTGAATGAAAGAAAGATTTGAAATTATGTATACGTGTTCCAATTATATGTATAGAAGGTTAAGAAGACAAGCTGGAAGAGGAGGAGGAGGTGGAGGAGGAGGAGGAGGAGGAAAAGAGTAGATGTAGGAGGAGGAGAAGAAGTAGAGGAGTGATGGGAGACAAAGAAATTCAAAGAAACACAAAGGAAAACCAAACAATATTTTAATGATATATCAGTTTTTATATGACTAATGATGGAAACTATAATATTTTGACCTAGAAGTTAAAGAATGGAAACTATCATTATTATTATTATTATTAGTTGTAGTAGTAGTAGTAGTAGTAGGAGGAGGAGGAGGAGGAGGAGGAGGAGGAGGAGGAGGAGGATAACAAGAGTATGAAATGGCAGAGATAGAAAAGTAGGAGGAAGAGAAGAAAGAAGAGGAGGAGGAGAATAATAAGAGTGTGAATTGGCAAAAGGGATAGAAAAGAAGGAGGAAGGAAGAGGAGAAGGAGAAGGAGGAAAGAGGAAGGAGAGGAGGAAAAGTTGCAGTCATCTCCCCACAAACGGTGACACCAACAAACAAACTTATCACTTCAACTTACCTCCACCTTCAAGTCATGTTTACTGGGAAAAAAAAAAAATAATGAGTTAAAAGAAAGAAAACGAGTAATGAGGTCGTAAACAAAGGCAAAACTGAAGACAGGACATGAAGAGGTTACAAAATAAGAAAATAACTGAACTAGTGAGGCAGAATTACAGAGAGAGAGAGAGAGAGAGAGAGAGAGAGAGAGAGAGAGAGAGAGAGAGAGAGAGAAGGGGAGGACTGAGGTTGCATGAGTGTGAGATAATGAGAGCGATAGTAATGAACTTGTGATTGTAATAGCAGCAGCAACGGTAGTAGTAGTAGTAGTAGTAGTAGTAGTAGTAGTAGTAGTAGTAGTCTGGAAACAGTTACCTTTACCCTTTTAAGTAGCAGACAACCCCCACTTCCCCTAACCCCCCACCAACCTCCCTCACCCCCCTCCTCTGACATCCGACACCCCGACATCCCGACATACTTTCCTCCCTCCCTCCTTCCTTCCCTTCCCTCCCTTCCTTCCCTTCCCTTCCCTTCCCTTTCCTTCCTTCACTTCCCTTCCCTTCCCTACCCTTCCCAATACTCTCGTGTTCTCTGCTGTCTCTCCTTCCTCTTCCCTGCTCTTCTCCTCCACCGCTTCCTCTCTCTCTCTCTCTCTCTCTCTCTCTCTCTCTCTCTCTCTCTCTCTCTCTCTCTCTCTCTCTCTCTCTCTCTCTCTCTCTCTCTCTCTCTGTGACGTCTGTTTTCTTTTTTCATCTTGGGGACTTTTTATATTTTTTTTCCTTATCATGATAACTGACCATCATCTTTCCTCCTCCTCCTCCTCCTCCTCCTCCTCCTCCTCCTCCTCCTCCTCCTCCTCCTTCTCCTCTTTTTTTTTTTTTTTTAGTTACTGTAGTGAATAATATAATTTCCTTTTCATCCTTTCCTATCACATCTTAGCCTTTCCTTCTCCCTATGCTCTCTTGTTTTCTTCCTTGACCCCTAGTGTCCTCCAGCCTCTAACTCTTAGAATCTGTAGTGGTAGTGGTGGAACAGACACACAGACAGCCTCGTTAGGCCCAGTAGGGCTGTTGCTGTCTGTTCTTTCCTTTGCATTCCTTTGTATTCCTCCTCAATATTAACATCATCAGCTCTTTTCCCACTACAAATTATGATTTTTCTCTTAAACACACACACACACACACACACACACACACACACACACACACACACACACACACACACACAGAGAGAGAGAGAGAGAGAGAGAGAGAGAGAGAGAGAGAGAGAGAGAGAGAGAGAGAGAGAGAATCATGTTGCTCACCATTAAATAATAAACTGATTACTAAGATTATTGAAGTGTTTGATTAGAATTTTATCTTACGAATGAGTGAGTGAGTGACTGAGTGAGTGTAACCTTCAGCGGGCCAGTGAGTGGATGGGGAAGTCGATTAGCTAGTGAGAATGAGTTAGGTGAGGGTGAGTGAGAGTGAGCGCGTGAACGAGTCTGTGAATGAGTAACTGATAAAAAAAAATAAATAAAAATCTTCCAAACCATAAAACAAAATATTTCATGCCGAAAAGTTTAAATAAAATAAAAAAGTAAATAAACAAAATTTTAAAAAAATAAATAAATAAACGTTATGATAAAGTGAATGGAAGAACGGATGTGTGAATGAGCAAATGATAAAATAAAGGAACATTCCAAACCATAAGATGAAATAATCCAAACCGAAAAATTACAAGAAATACGAAGTTGTAGAAGTGTCATTATAACCTGAGGGGAGGAACGCGTGTGTAAATGAGTAAAGAAAGAGGCAAAGAAATAAAAACGTATACCAAACCAACAAACAAATGCAAAACGCTATAGTAAACACGCCGACACCAAGACACTACTGCTGCGGTAGACGGAACAAACAAACAAACAAAGGAAGAAGTAAAGAAAGAAAAAAATAGGATAAAATAAATGAATAAGTAAATAAATAAATAAATAAATAAATAGATAAATAAATAGAAAGAAAGCCACTCATGCCAAAACCAACAAAGAAATTAACTCCCTTCAGAAAAAAAAATAATAAATAAATGTAAAGTAAATGAAACAAAGAAATAAACAGAAATGGATATAAAAAGAACAAGAAAGAAAGAAAAAAGTAAAAAAAGAAAGAAATGTAATTGAAACAAACCAATAGATATAGATATAAACAAATAAACAAACACTGTAAAACAATACACTCCATAACAAAACTCATTAATAAATACATAAGAAAAATAACAAAAAAAGAAAAAAAACAAGAAACGGAAAGATGAAGATGCATATGTTACAGTCAATACCTGAATCCAGACAATTTGTAAAGTGACTTATTTTTTCAGGCAATTTGTGAACTGCCTGGTTAGGTTAGGTTAGGTTAGGTTAGGTTAGGTTAGGTTAGGTTAGGTTAGGTTAGGTTAGGCAGTTCACAAATTGCCTGAAAAAATAACTTTACACTTTACAAATTGTCTGGATTCAGGTATTGACTGTAACACATATACGGATACAGATACAGATACGGATAATAATGACAGGGAACAGAAGAGGAAGGAAGGAAGAAAGGATGTACCGGAAGTATTACAATCATTATCTGGTGCTGAAATTTTACACCGAACATACTGGACTGGCCGACGAGAGAGAGAGAGAGAGAGAGAGAGAGAGAGAGAGAGAGAGAGAGAGAGAGAGAGAGAGAGAGAGGAGGAGCATGGGTGGTCACTTTCACCGGTCAGTGTCCGAGGGGAGACGGGAGGTGAGGAGGGAGAAGGGGAAGTGATGTTCAGCGGGGAGAGAGATAGAGGGAATAGGGAGGTGGAGAGGGAGGGGGGAGAGTAAAATTAGAAGTATGTATAGTATTAGTGAACGGGGTTGTGGTGGAGGAGGGGAGAGAATGAAGGGAGGAGCAAGTGGAGGAGGAGGAGGAGGAGGAGGAGGAGGAGAGTAGGGAGAGAGAGAGAAAAAAAAAGATGAATGAGAAGAAGAGAAAGAGTGAAATGAGAATGATAGAGAGAGAGACAGAGGAGGGTAAAGAAAAGAAAAGAAGAGGAGAAGGGGAGGATAAAGAAAAATATGAAGGAGGGAGAAGGAAGGAAGGGAAGGAGAAGAGGATGAAGATAGTGATGAAAGGGGAAGAAGAAAAAAGCGAAAATGTAGAAAAGAGGAAGGAAGAATGAAAGATGAAAGGAGAGGAAAGGTAAGGAAGAGAAAGGAAACAAGGAAAAGGAATAGGAAGTAAGAGATAAATAAATGAAACAGGAAAAAAAAGAAAGGAGATGAAACATAAGAAAGAGAAAGAAAGGACGAAAATCTAAAAGAAAAAAAAAGAAATGGGAAGATGAAGGAAGGTGAATAGAATAGGTAGGGGTCACAGTCTGTTAGAGGGGAGAAGAGGGGAAATACGGAGGAGGAGGAGGAGGAGGTGGAGGTGGCAGCGCTAACCGGCTCGAGGAGTGTGCACCGCCAAGCCCGATATAGCCAATGGCCGGCCGTCAAGTGTGTGTGTGTGTGTGTGTGTGTGTGTGTGTCATGCTGCCGCCGTATTGTGGTTTTGTCGTGTCGCCACCACCACCACTGCTATTACTATTACTGCTACTACTACTACAACTACTACTACTACTATTAAAAATTTTTTTGCTAGTATTATTACTACTTATACTACGACCATCTAATTATTGCCTCTTTTTTTTCTTCCTCCTCGTCCTCGTCCTCCTCCTCCTCCTCCTCCTCCTCCTCCTCCTCCTCCTCCTCCTCCTCCTCCTTCTCCTCCTCCTCCTCCTCCTCCTCCTCCTCCTCCTCCTACTACTACTACTACTACTACGTCTTCCTAATTATTACTTTTGTCTCTCCTTTTACTACTATTACTTCAACAACAACAACAACAACAACAACAACTACTACTACTACTACTACTACTACTACTACTACTGTCATCACTGTCATCACTTCAGCTATATTATCCTCCTATAACTAGAGAGAGAGAGAGAGAGAGAGAGAGAGAGAGAGAGAGAGAGAGAGAGAGAGAGAGAGAGAGAGA
>NC_087151.1:12277500-12297500 GCF_035594125.1 Scylla paramamosain | reverse complement strand
CCTACTCCTCCCTCCCTCCCTCCCCCTTCCGTCCCTCATATCCTATTACTAATGATTACTAATGAGCGTAAGAGTAGTAATTAAGGGTGGTAATTTTAAGGTAACGTTTTCCATAATTACTCATGATGGTAGCTATATAAAATTGTTACCGATTTAATCCAAAATATGATTCATAATTATTGTAAGATTCGCTTGTTTGTTTATGCATTTGTTTGTTTGATTGTTTACTTATTTTTGTTTACTCTCGTGTGTGCTAAAATAGTGTAGTGTTTATGTACGTACGAGTATGTGTGCATGTATATATGTGTCCGTATATTCACCACTGTAGAAATGTGTATAAATTTTGTATAATACTAAGAGACTGACTGACCTTGAACGAGAGAGAGAGAGAGAGAGAGAGAGAGAGAGAGAGAGAGAGAGAGAGAGAGAGAGAGAGAGAGATATTAACAGCATGACTCATAATGATGTTGACGATGATGACGGTGGATGATGACGATGAATGATGATGCCTCGATTACATATCTATACTATAATTATATCTCTCAAAGTGAATATGTATTGAATGAAAGATCTCTCTCTCTCTCTCTCTCTCTCTCTCTCTCTCTCTCTCTCTCTCTCTCTCTCTCTCTCTCTCTCTCTCTCTCTCTCTCCCCATCATCGTTGTGAGGTGAATGAGAATGAAGTGAACGCAATAACGTGAATTGAATCGTGTGTTGCGTGTGGTGATATTTGAAGTGAGCCTGAAAGTGAGGATTGACGAATGAAAGATGTTAAACGAATGAAGGAAGGAGAGACAGAGAACTACGTAGACGAAGGGATAAGAAGATTTGTTGTGGTGGACTGAGTTAGGCGGACACGTGGTTCAGAATGAGACAAAAAGATAATTGTATGGGATGAAGTGAAGCAGATGAAATAGATGGAAAGATAAAGGAAGTGTTCTTGGAATGGTCTGGGAGAGATGGACGAGAGATGAAAAATAAGATGAAAAGATAAGAAGTTTACTGAAATGAAGTGGAATAGATGGAAAGATGAGATGAAAAAGTTTTGCTGGGATAACCTGTTACAGATACAAGGATATCAGATACGGAATTAGATGGAAACATGAGATAAGAAGGTTTGGAAGGATGAACTAAAAATGGACTCGAAACAGCTGACAGAATGAGATAGATGGTTGAGATAAAAAAAAAAAAACGTTTGCAAATACTTCCTGGTATAGACGAAGAGCAGATGCAAAATTAGACAGAAGCACGAGATATGAGGTTCTGTGACGATGAACAGTTGCTGCAGCTGACAGAACTAGATAAAGAGATGGTCTGGTTGAATCGGACAGCAAATACAGAACTAGATGGAAAAATGCGATAGGAAGTTTTATTTGGATAGAGTGAAATAAACTTGGTGGAATTAGATAAATGTAGAGATGAGATAAGGAGGTTTTGCAAGGAGAGCATGATACTGAAGATACAAAACTCTCTCTCTCTCTCTCTCTCTCTCTCTCTCTCTCTCTCTCTCTCTCTCTCTCTCTCTCTCTCTCTCTCTCTCTCTCGCGTTCAATAGATATGTGAGGGTCAGTTTTAAAGTCCAAGACAGGTGTGATGGGACCTTTCAGTGGCTTTTGTAACCAAGAAAACTTTCACAGCTCCCTCTTTACAACCGGAAACTTCATATGACTGACCTCTTCAATGGCTTAGTAATTATTCAGTCTTTGATTCAGTGACATACGAAAGGGAAATTATTTTAAATGCCATTTAGTGATACAAATTAAAGAAAAAATATATGCAAAATATAAACACTTCTTAATCCTTTCAGTAATGATTGTACACGGCAGGACTTTAAATGGCTTAGTACTTAGTTAAGAGATAAAAGCTAAAATTTGTGTCTATAAAGACATACTATATAGAAAAAGTCTTTATAGTTAGTCCTTTCATAATAAAACTTTCTTTAAATGGCTTATATACAAGAGTGATGCTGTAAATGGCTCTAAGATCTAAAATAGCACTGAACGAGGTTAAGCGAGGGCCTTTTTAGGGGGGCGAGGTGGGAGGAGGAGGGGGAGTGACGAGGAATGATGGGGAGGGAAGCAGCCAATGAGAAGCGAAGGACGCAAACCGACGAGGAATGCGGTTCCGTGATTGGTGGATGGCGGCGGCAGTGGTGCCAAGGTGTTTTTCTCTCTCTCTCTCTCTCTCTCTCTCTCTCTCTCTCTCTCTCTCTCTCTCTCTCTCTCTCTCTCTCTCTCTCTCTCCGATGATAATGCTTGTTACGTGCCTCTAGTCATAGTTGTTGTTGTTGTTGTTGCTGTTGTTATTGTTGTTGTTGTTGTTGTTGTTGTTGTTGTTGTTGTTGTTGTTGTTGTTGTTGTTGTTATCATCATCATCATCAGCAGCAGCAGCAGCAGCAGCAGCATCTTGTACTTCTAATATTTCTTCTTCTTCTTCTTCTTCTTCTTCTTCTTCTTCTTCTTCTTCTTCTTCTTCTTCTTCTTCTTTTTCCTCCTCCTCCTCCTCCTCCTCCTCCTATTACTACTAATGCTAACTAAATAAACAAAAAGTAAATGATTATTACTGCTATACCACATTATACTATATTGTTATTATTATTATTATTATTAATTATTATTATTATTATTATTATTATTATTATTATTACTATTATCATTATTATTGTCAGTGCTGTTGTCATCATTATTACCGTTATTGTTGCAGGCATTCCCTTGACTGGCATGCGCTACCCAACAGTGTTACCTGGTCAATACGGGTGAGTACACCTTGACCTCTCCAGTATCCGTACCTGTAGAGAGATAGATGGATGAATTGATAGATAGATAGATAGATAGATAGATAGATAGATAGATAGATACATAGCAAATTTTCTTCACAATGTTTTCACTTTTGTTGCTCGTGTCTCGTATTTTTGTTCTTGGTTCTGTTTTAGATGGATGGATGGATGGGTGGATGAATGGATAGATAGATAGATAGACAGATAGATAGATAGATAGATAGATAGATAGTTATGCTGCAAAATTTCTTCTTAATGTTTTCGCTGTTGTTGTTCGTGTCTCTAATTCTTGTTTATGTTTTTATTATGGAAGGAAGGATTGAATGGACAGACAGATAGATAGATATTAAATAGACACTAGATACTATGGTTTCACTGTTGTTGTCGTTGTTACTTTTGCATTTGTTTTAGATGGACAGATAGATGAATAAACGGACAAATGGATTAATACATGGAGGGATGATAAATTAAACAAGTTGATGCTGCTAGATTGTGTTGTTGATGTTGTTATTGTTATTCTTGTTATAGATGGATAGAATGATAATTACACAGATAAATAAACAGAAAGATGGACTTAAATATACTGTTAACTTTTATTGTTATTACTCTTATTCTTATTACAAGAGATGCTAAGACGGATTGACAGAATGATAGATATTTAAATTGATACATTGATATCGCTCCGTCCCTTTCGCTATTTTTCGTATTTCTTATTCATTTTTTTTTTTTTATGGGAATGGTGGTTAGTGGTGGTGGTGGATGTAGCAGTAGTAGTGGTGGTGGTGAAAATTGTGGTGGAGTGGGAGTGATAGTGGTAGTAGAAGTAGTAGCAGTAGTAGTAGCAATAGTAGCGGTGATGGTGATGCTGGTGATAAATGTGGTTTTGTAATGATGATAATAGTGATGGTGTTAAGAATTGTGCTGGTGTTGTGGTAATAGTACTAGTAGTGGTGATGATGGTGATGAGAAGTATGGTTAGTAATAGTAGTAATAGTAATGGTGGTGGTGAGAAGTACGTGGAGTTGTAGTAACATTAATAATAGTAGTAGTAGTAGTAGTAGTAGTAGTAGTGAAGGTGTTAAGTGTGGTAATAGTAATAGTAACAGTAGTGGTAATGGTGATGGGAAGTATGGCGTAGTAATGGTAGTAGTAGTGGTAGTGGTGGTGGTGGTGGTGCTGATTGTGATGGCAAGTTTGGTGAAGTATTACTGGTAGTGGTGATGATTGTAGTAGCAGTGGAGCAGTGGTGGTGGTGGTGATGGTGTTGAGAAGTGTGGTGGAAGTGGAGCAGTTGTGGTGATGAGACTCAAGTGTTTTCTGACCAAGTGTGAGAGTGAACATGTGTGTGTGTGTGTGTGTGTGTGTGTGTGTGTGTGTGTGTGTGTGTGTGTGTGTGTATGTGTGTGTGTGTAGCACATCACCTGGATGATCCCATGTGAAGGCTTTTTTATCCACATGGCAACACACACACACACACACACACACACACACACACACACACACACACACACACACACACACACACACACACACACACACACACACACTCACACACACGCACGCACACATACATACATACATACACACACACACACACACACACACACACACACACACACACACACACACACACACACACACACACACACACACACACACACACACACACACATACACACACACATACATACATACATACATATACGTTATTCATTTACTTAGTCACTTCAGAGAGAGAGAGAGAGAGAGAGAGAGAGAGAGAGAGAGAGAGAGAGAGAGAGAGAGAGAGAGAGAGAGAGGTGACGCTAGAGTAGAAGATCCATTGCGCAGTAACTTTGGCTGCTGTGTGATGAAGATAATGGTGGTGATGGTGGTGGTAGACGTAGTAGTGGTGGCGGCGAATGAGGAGGCGGTGGTGATAGGGATGATGCCAGTGGTGAAGCTGGAGGTCGCTGTGGTGGTGATAACAGTGATGGAGAAGGATGCAATTGTGATGATGGTGATGACAGTGGTGGTAGTGGTTGTGAAGGAGATGATGGAGTATGAAGAGCGTAATGGTGGTGATGGTGTCGTAACGGTGATGGTAGTAATGGTGATGGGGTAATGTGTCAGTGGTGGTGATTCAGTACAAATGATGTAGCGGTAATGGTGTGAAGATGCAGAGCGGTGATGGTAGTGGTGTGATGTGGTGGTGGTAGTGGTGATGTGAAGGAAGATTCTGTTGGTGGATTTTTCAATGGGGGAAGGAAATATAAACAACAATTCATCTTAAACCTTACCTAACCTTATCTATCTACCTTAAATCTAACCTAACCTAACCTAACCTAAGCCTAAAGCCCTAATTAGATTCGGATTTAGCCTCTTTACACTAACAACACCACAAAGCAAGAGAGAGAGAGAGAGAGAGAGAGAGAGAGAGAGAGAGAGAGAGAGAGAGAGAGAGAGAGAGAGAGAGAGAGAAATCACCACCTGAGTCTATTTGCAGAATATTTGATAGTACAGTGATAAGAAAGCACAGAATCAGTGTACAGTTACCCAAAGAAGGAATGTTATGGTGTATAAAATGTTTCATAAAAAAAAATAAGAAAAGAAAAGTAGTATCTAGTAAGTATATCCATCCTTCGCATCCCCAGTTCTTTCGTCCTTCCGTTGCTCTTAATGTAAAACAATTCGTTAGTTCGTTTATTCATTTCTACTCGATATGATGTCATGAAATTCACTGGCCTTCCTGGCATCACAACTTCAATAACTGTACGTGGATGGCGATGTCCACTGGAGGCGTGGTGGCGTGCTTATTGTGGTGATAAAGCAATGAATTAGTTCGTATATTCTTTGCTATTCGATTTACTGCTATAAAATTCACTGGCCTTCGTGACACCACTACCTGAGTAACAGAAGATGATTAAAGGCGGGTACTCATGTGTCTCTCTCAGTGGTGTGGTGGTGTGGTTGTTGTGGTGGTGTGCTGGAGGTGTTGTTTGGTGAAGAAGAAGGAGGTGGAGGTAAAGGAGTGGAAGGAGCAGGAACGTGTCGTGCGTGGGCTCCCGAGGATCACACTCAAGGGACAAGAGAAGATCGAGCAATATGCTGTCCTAAGTATCGCTTCGTCACCGCCTTAACCACCTCTCTCTCTCTCTCTCTCTCTCTCTCTCTCTCTCTCTCTCTCTCTCTGGGCAGATTTATTCACGTACCTACCGTTTGGTGTACGTAATCAAATTCATCACGGAAGGCCTGTAAATAGTTGAGAGAGAGAGAGAGAGAGAGAGAGAGAGAGAGAGAGAGAGAGAGAGAGAGAGAGAAGCCACCGGGAAGCAATGGTAGCGTGTCGAGGGCTTCCCACAGGCGTCTAGTACACGGAGGGGATTAACTGTGTCGTCAGCCATTAAATCCTCGCCACCACGGTGTGCGTCAGGGGTGGAGTCCCGCGAGGCTCTGTTCGGCCGCTGATATTGTTTACACACCTTATTCTTGAACACAAATGAGCCACAGCAGCAGATCTATTGGCCCTTAGGATGCTGTTTATACTCTACACTATTTACCAGTTTTACCTCATAAATGAACACCAAGGGACGCTAAAGGAAGAACAAACAACAGAAGATCTATTGGCCGGTAAGAGGCTGTTCATATGCTGCACCGTCTGCCTCATACTTAAAACACAAATGAACGCACAGGAGAACAAACCACGACTGATTTACTGGCCTTATGATGTGAATGGTAAGCCACACTACCTGATCCGAAGTCAGGGAGATAGGATAGTACAGGCGAATGGCGACGTTGGTTTAGTTCAGTCTGTTTTTTCGTAAGATGTAGAGAGATGAGATAAGAATGTTTGATAGTCTAGCCTCTTACGCATGATTTCAAAAGAAGATTAAAGAATAACGAAATGGCAGCTTAGAATGATACTAAAGAAGGATGGAAGGACAGAAAGCAAAACAGACACGATGTAAGAAGTTTTGCCGATGTCGTTTGGAATAGATGAACATTTGATAGAGATGAAGGGTGGAAAGGTTAGTGCAGGCCTTTGTGTATCACTGGAAGTAGAGACTGATGGATGATGATGGTAATAACGATGATGTTGACCGTATAGTGGGCACAGAAAAATATATTTGGTCTAATTATCAAGTAAACTTCCATCCACTCACAGTTGGCAAATAATAATCACCGCTAAGATTTTCTAAATCCTACGATCTTTTTCAGGGAACAGTCTGTTTTATAATATTAACCATTGTTGACCGTATATTCGGTATCAAAATGTAAGGTTAGTTCATCTAGCAAACTTTCACTCTTCGTCACAGTCTGCAAAGAATAATGACCTCCAGGAATTTCTAAGTAAGATTTTTTTCTTTTTTCCGCAAGCTACTTCAGGAAAGGGTTTGTTAAATTATATCACCCTTAGTCTTCAAACCTTAGTCTTCAAACCGGACGGAGTGAAAAGTCAACACATTGCAAAAGTCTTATAAAAAGATATCCAATCCTGTTAGATAAGTAGTGGCAATAGTTAGTTAGACAAACATGAAATCATTCTGTGTAAACATTTGCCAGAATCCTCAAAACGGAAACAGATGCGAAATATGAACCAAATGGAACGAAAAAATCAATACACAGTAAAACTTCCGCAAGAAAAGATATTCGACGCTGTGAAATAAGTGGGGAGTTCAGTAAAAATAGTTAGATACGCATGAAATCTTTCCTTATCGTAAGCGTTTTTCCCCTAAACTTCAAACCGGAAACAAATGCCAGATGGAATAAACAAGTCAACTCACACTAAAAATTTCGTAAAAAGAGTGGTAGCAACGATAAGATCAGCGGGAAGTTACTCTTTATGTAAGGGTATGCCAGAATCCTCAAAACGAAAACAGATGCGAGATACAAACCAAATGAGAACGAACAAATCAATACAAGGCAGATTTTTCGTAGAAGGATATTCTACCCAGTTAGATAGATAGATAGTTCGGTAGTAGTAGCAACAATTTGATAAGCTCGAAGGCATTCTTTATTGAAGCTTTTGCGCAAGTCTTCACACATCGGACACACAAGCCAGATAAAACCAAAGAACGAATAAGTCAACACATTGTAAGATATTCGTAAAGAAGGATAAAGATCCATATTAGATAAGTGAGCAGTTTTGTAGAAGTAGTAGTGGTTGTTAGATATGTAAAAGTGTTTGCCCGAATCTTCGAAACGAAAACAGATTCGGATGCTTTCATTGACACGTGTTGGCGGAGAGATCTGAAAGTGTTCGGAGTGTTCATGTTATCAGCGGCGTGGAGACAAGACAACGCCTCCATCCTCCAGCCACACAGGGAGGCAACGAGAGGCACTGGAGTGACAGGATGCGGGTGTGCTCATTTGTTACGACGCTTTTCCTGCGTCAATGAAGAAAGAGGAGGAGGAGGAGGAGGAGGAGGAGGAGGAGGAGGAGGAGGAGGAGATGATGAAGAAGAAGAAAAGAAGAAGAAGAAGAAGAAAAAGAGGAGAAGGAGGAGGAGAAGCAGTGGATGAGGAAAAGAGTAGGAGAAAGAGTATGTAGCAGTAGAAGAGGAGGAGGAGGAGGAGGAGGAGGAGGAGGAGGAGGAGGAGGAGGAGAAGGAGGAGGAGGCGCAACAGCAGGAGGAGAGCAAAAAGGAAAAAAAAATGAAAAAAAGAAGAATCGTGAGAATATCTGTTTTGTTGTGATCAGATGCTCAGTTTTATTAATAGAAAGATTTCCATGCAAGAAGAAGGATAAAGAAAAAGAAGAAGAAGAAAAGGAGAATCGTGATAAGACCTCTTATTGTCATCATCGTGCACAGTCAGCCTTCCCTCCCCCTCCTCGCTACAGACTACATTTTGAAACACTTCTGCGTCGCACCTCTACTATATTCAAAACGTTCTAGTTGAGGCTACAGGAGTGTTTAAAGGTGTTTTTGCACATATTAACAATATTTCTACATTATTAACGGCAGTCTTGGGAACCAGTCCAGTTATCTCTGTGGCCTTTGAAAATAGTCGTGGTGAGAGAGTAAAGCATTTCTGAATACCGGTCTACTGTGCAGTACTTATGGCACAGTGCTGGTTCACGCCTCTCCGCTCGCTCAGGATGTTGTGAAATGATCAGTGACAAGCCTCATCGCTCTTGTCCAACGAAACTCGAGATGCGTTTATACCAGACTTCGCTTTTTCACCCTTTCTCTCTTTCTTTTTCTCCCTCCCTCCCTCCCTCCCCCCTCTCTCTCTCTCTCTCTCTCTCTCTCTCTCTCTCTCTCTCTCTCTCTCTCTCTCTCTCTCTCTCTCTCTCTCTCTCTCTCTCTCTCTCTCCCTGAAAGCGAAATTATGCATAAATCTCGTGCCTTTTAGAAAACTTTAGAAACACAAACAATAACATCACGCTAAATTTATTCTCTTAAGTTTTCTAAAAAGAAAATAAGAAAAGAAAAATCCTTGATACTTAAACTTTACATAATAAGTAATTCAAACTACATAAATATTTTTTCATTGACGATTTAAGAACACTAGAATGCTAAATACATCTAACGAACTTAACCGAAAAAAAAAAAAAAAAAACAGGTTGTCGCTATGAAACTAAGAACCCAGCATATAACCACATAAATATTTCTTCCTTGATTATTTAGGAACGCTAGAATGCTAAATATTTCAACAAAACTAACTGTAAAAAATCAAATTATAGCTATGAAGTTAAGAATTCAACTCTCAGCGGCCACAAGCCACAAATATATCTTCGTTTATGATTTAAGAACAGTAGAACGCTAAAGTAATCTACGAAATCAATTGAAAAAATACAAGTTCTCGCCACGAAACTAAGAACGCAACACACAACTACATAATTTATTTGTTACCCTTTTTCTTCAACTCTTGGTGCATAAATAATCTTTTCGTTGATTATTTAAGAACGAGAATCTTAAATTTACCTAACGAAACTAACTAAAGAAGAAAAGAACAACAAGTTCTGGCCATAAAAGCAAGAACTCCAACACAATATTGAGTTCTAACCACGAAATGCTTCCCCGCCGCGAAGATGCCACGAGCGAATACCGTGCCAGCGTGCCAGCGTGCCAAAGCCTTCCATGCGGCACCCGTGCGGTGTAACACAATAAACTGGCCCTTAAAATAAACTCGCTTCGTCACCCCCTCGAAGTAGGTAGTAGTAGTAGTAGTAGTAGTAGTAGTAGTAGTAGTAGTAGTAGTAGTAGTGAGCCTTCACATATTTTCATGGTACAGCATACTACAACTTAGACTATGATTTCTTCGTATTGTACAATTACAGACGTATAGTTCAAGTGTATTCACTGTGTATAGCAAAGAAACACAAAGAAGGGACAAACAGTAGCA
Organism: Scylla paramamosain; assembly: GCF_035594125.1. NCBI lineage: Eukaryota > Metazoa > Arthropoda > Malacostraca > Decapoda > Portunidae > Scylla > Scylla paramamosain. Next base: position 12,287,396 of record NC_087151.1, on the reverse strand, counting down.
GATCTATTGGTCCTTATGAGGTTGTTTGTGATAAGTCACGCTATTTCAAGTAGAAGAAAGACATGCACGATAGTAAAAGTGCACGAAATGTGGGAGCTTCTTCACTCTCTCTCTCTCTCTCTCTCTCTCTCTCTCTCTCTCTCTCTCTCTCTCTCTCTCTCTCTCTCTCTCTCTCTCTCTCTCTCTCTCTCTCTCTCTCTCTCTCTCTCTCTCTCTCTCTTTTGGCAGTTCGTAGGTTAAGTCCTTGACAGAGAGCCAACAGGGCACGCAGAAGACTCCGACACACGCACTCTCTCTCTCTCTCTCTCTCTCTCTCTCTCTCTCTCTCTCTCTCTCTCTCTCTCTCTCTCTCTCTCTCTCTCTCTCTCTCTCTCACTCCCCTCCCCCTTTCTTGCTCGCCTTCATATTAATCTTTTCTCTTCCATCCTGTGTGTGTGTGTGTGTGTGTGTGTGTGTGTGTGTGTGTGTGTGTGTGTGTGTGTGTGTGTGTTCGACAACAAAAGCAACAGGAGGAGGAAAAAAGAACGACCATAAAAAAAAGTAGGAATGTTGAGACACTAAGACGAAAAACTCTTAGTAATTCACTATACAGATTTCAGTGCCTCTCTCTCTCTCTCTCTCTCTCTCTCTCTCTCTCTCTCTCTCTCTCTCTCTCTCTCTCTCTCTCTCTGTGTGGAAGCGGCGTCTGAGCTAGCGATTTTAGTGCTATTACCATTACTATTACCAACAATAGTACTACCATTATCACCACCACCACCACCACTACTTTTACTACTACTTCTACTACTACTACTAATATCACCACCACTACTAGTATTACCATCACATCTACAACTATTTTCATCAGTACTACTACCACCATCACGACCATCTCTACTGTTACAAATTATACAACCACCACCACCACCACCATCGCCACGAGCACCTGTTCCAATAAACAAACAAATAAGCAAGTAATACCAGACATGAGGTTACTGAGAACAATTTGACCTAGAGAGAGAGAGAGAGAGAGAGAGAGAGAGAGAGAGAGAGAGAGAGAGAGAGAGAGAGAGAGAGAGAGAGAACACTTGTTGACAGCCTTCAGCCAGCCAACACGTGCGGGAGGAGCGACAGGAGGTGAGCGGAGGAGAGGAGAGGCGAGGCAGGGAGGGGGGGTCATCTTGCAAACCCATTGGCTTGGCCCGGCCTGTGGCTAGCGTGGCGCGGGGATTGGCTGGCCGCCCTCATCTCCCGCTCCCTCCTAGATCGATGCTGCCTTCCCATTGGTCGAGGGTGCAGAAAGGAAGAGAGGAGGAAGGAACGCATTCTCTCTCTTGTTGAACGATATGATTTGACATCTCTCTTCTTTCCTTTTTTTTTCATTTATGTGCGTTGTTTCGTTCTTTCTCCCTCGTTTTCTTTTTTTTTTTTTATGCTTTTTCATTTCTATTTCTATCGTTTCGTTTTGTTTTGTGTGTTTTTGCCAGTTTAATTTTTCTCACCTTCACTTTTTTGTTTCTCTTTTCTCTATCGTTCATTCTCTTTTTGAATTATATGATTTGACATCCCTCTTTTTTCATACGCTTTTTAATTCCTTTTTCTTAAGTTTCTTTTTGTCTTTTTCATTGTCAGTTTTTCTCTTTTTATCTTTCGCTCTCTTTTCTTATATATATTTTTTTTTCATATGCTTTTTCATCTTTCTCTCTCGTATCTTCTTTTTTTTTTACGTTTCTGCCAGCATTTCTCCCTCCATGCTTTGCTCTCGTCTCCTTTTCTTCGTTTTTTCCCTTTTCATCTACCATTCATTCATTCATCATCCACTTTTTTTCTTTTGCTGTAACTTCGAGCGATGATGTTAAACTATATTCGTCTTCCTTCTTTCTTTCTTTCTTTTATTAATTTTCGTTTTTTCACGTATTTATTTTCGTTCTTTTCCTACTCTTTTTCCTTCCCTTTATCAATTTTTTATCTCTTTTTTTTCCATGCACTGAATGGTATGGTTTTACATTTTCTGCTTTTGACATTTTCTTTACATATTTTTCTTTGTTGTTCCAGTATATTCTCTTCAACATCCTTTCATGCTCTTTCAGTGTTTTCTTTCTCTCTAAATCCTCTACTGTCTTTCATTTCTCCGTGTCAGGCTGCATCCTTCATCTTTCAAAGTGTAATTCCATATTCTATTTATTTATTTATTACTTACGCTTCACTGTTCTACTTTTTTTTTTCCTTATCTTCTTTTTCTCTCTCTCTCTTGAACTCCCTAATCCTCCCCTCTGCTCTATTCTCTCTTTGGTAGCAGCGTCTTTTCTCTATCAAGGCGTAGTTATTACGTTTTCTCTTCACATTTCCGGGTTCTAGCTCTCTTTATCTTCCCCTTCCTCCACTACTCCTCTTGCTCTCTTACATTTTCTTCTGCTTCTGTCTCTTCTTCCCTTCCTTCACCACTCTTCCTATTTTCCGTTTTTTCCCGCCTTCTACATTTTTTTCCCTTCTTCCACCATTCTATTTTCGTTTTCTTTTCCACGCTAGATTGCATTTTTTCCCCCTCCATCTACTCTTTTAGCTCTCTTCCATTTTCTCCTCCGAGCTGGACTTCATCTTTCCTCCCTTTTATAAGTATCTGCTTGCGTGTGTGTGTGTGTGTGTGTGTTTGGATGGGTGAGGTGGTGTGGGTGGTCCGGTAAATAGAGAGCTGTGAGAGAACTTCGTGGTGTTACAATACCGAGACATATGAGGGCTGTCAGAAAGTATCGCCGAGGTCTTCTAAAGAGTGTTCGTTCGCCTTTTCAAACGTCCAGGGGATATGGATGACTTAGTGAGATTTACTGCTACATATTGTGCCACTTAAAAGCTTTTACTACAGGACTGCTACTGCCACTATTACTACCACCCTCTCCTAGTCCTATTTATAAGTTGGCGTGGTTTAAGTTGTGTTTTGATGAATGCCATTTATCTTCATTGTAGTTTTGTATGGGTGCGTGTTACTTCCGTGTTGTGTGTGATAGATAGGTAGGTAGGTAGGTTGGTAATATTCTCTCTCTCTCTCTCTCTCTCTCTCTCTCTCTCTCTCTCTCTCTCTCTCTCTCTCTCTCTCTCTCTCTCTCTCTCTCTCTCTCTCTCTCTCTCTCTCTCATGCGTATGTGTCTTCGTGTAATCTCTCAGTTCTTTAATGTGTATTTTGTTATAGACTTTATTCAATGAGAGAAGTTAAAACAAAAAGGCTGCGAGAAAAACTGACCGCGAAGAGAGAGAGTGAGAGAGAGAGAGAGAGAGAGAGAGAGAGAGAGAGAGAGAGAGAGAGAGAGAGAGAGAGAGAGAGAGAGAGAGGAGGGGGAGAAGGAAAGTGAGTGTTGTTGGTAGGGGGAAGGGAAGTGAAGAATGATTATGTATAGAGAAAAAGGAGGAGGAGGAGGAGGAGGAGGAGGAGGAGGAGGTTGTGATTGGTGGTGGTGGAAGGACTGAAGAGAACATAATGGGAGGGGAGGAGCTTACCAATTGAAAGAGGAGGAGGAGGAGGAGGAGGAGGAGGAGGAGGAAGAGTTATTCGTTAATCTACACAATGGCTGTGATTCCATGGAGACATACTTGTTTTGGCTCCACCACCACCTTCACCACTACCACCACCACCACCACCAACAGGCCTCGTCAATATACATGAGCTGTTCCGGCAATTAATCAACGCTAATGGTTCAGAAATCCGCCGCCAAACAGCAGTAGGGTCGACACGTCCCCTCCAAAGCTTCCTTATACGTGGCGTGTGGCTTTGCTCTACGTGTTTCCTTACTCTGCCGCCAGATGGGAAGGCTGAGTTAGTTAATAAGTTTGACAATAGATGGCGGTGTGGAGATTGTAGAAATAAATTTAGTCTAATTATTGTAGGGCTGGTTATCTCTGGGTGAAATATTATGTCCTTTTTTTTTTTTATCCTGATCAACATAATAAAGAGATCAGCTGTGGAATTAAAGAAATGTATTAATTTAAATCTAACCCAACCTAACTCTCGAGTGAAAACGCTACTATTTCAATATTATCCAGCGGTATAACATTAATTTAAAGGTATCCTAACATAACTAGCCTAACCTAACCTAACCCTCGGATGAAGACGCTAATTTTATTTCAGTATTATCCGATGGTGTTATATTAAACAGTTATAAAGTCAAATCTGCATTTAGATGTGATTGCCGTCATGAAACTAGCTTGTAAACTTGGCGATAGAGGGCAGTGCTACACAGAATAGGCAGCTATAACATTTGCCGCTAGATGGGAGTTTACAGGCACATCAAGTTCGTAAGCTAGGAAGGACAGTATTAAAACTGCGCTACATGTTATGATAACCTTCTGCGTGTACTGGATGATGAAAATATCTCTCTAGTATCCCTTTCTGTCGGGAATTTCCTGTTTCATTGGAGCGGAGCGGAGCAAAAAAAAAAAAAAAAGAAAAGAAAGAAAAAAAACTAATTACGTAAACATTTATTCATTACGGCATGAGTTTTCTGCCTTGATAGAGAGAACAAGGCAAAAGATATCCTCCTTTAAGTATTCATTAATTCAGCGGTGAGCTTCCTGTCTTAGTGAAGCGAACATGCGTGGCAATAATTTAATATTTTATAGGTCAGAGGCGACTTTCTTGCCTTGATGGAGCGAAATAGCAGAATGACAACAGCATTTAATACTTAAAGATTCAGTTCCGAGATTCCTCAGTAGAGCGAACAAGCAGAAAGATAACTTCATTTAATACTTAATCATTCAGCCGTGAGTTTTCTTTCTTAGTCGAGCGAACAAGCAAAATAATAACCTTATTCAATCATTCAACCGTAGGTTTCCTGTCCTGGTAAAGTAAACATACATATTAATAACTTCTTTTAACATTTAAGAATTCATCCGCGAGTTTCCTCTCCTAGTAAATTGAATAAACATAGTAACAACAACTTCATTTTAACATTCCATCATTGACCACGAGTTTCCTGTCACTGTAGAGCGTACACGCAGAGTTATCATCTCCCAACATTACACCCCACCAGCACCACCACCACCACCACCACCACCAAGACTAATATATAGGTACTTTCCTGTCAGAATTCGTCATTGCCATACAACATTACCCTCTTTGACCCACGCGAATCATATACCCGCCTCCACGTTATCTAATGCCTTACTCAGATGGACTCGTTGTTAGCACGTTTTCATTGTTTTTTTTTTCTTGGGGAGGAGGAGGGGAAGGGAACAATCTCGAAAAAATAAATAAATAAATAATAAAAACCCGTGGTAATGGGGAGGCAGACTGACAAAAGAAACAAAAGAAACATTCCATCGGTCACTTAGAAGCATGGAGGGTCACACACACACACACACACACACACACACACACACACACACACACACACACACAGCAGGTAGGCTCGATTACTTCATTACCGAAATAACCACATCAAATAACTCTGAATAACGGATTGATGTGTGCCTGTTCGATCTTGGTTGTTAGTCTCTCTCTCTCTCTCTCTCTCTCTCTCTCTCTCTCTCTCTCTCTCTCTCTCTCTCTCTCTCTCTCTCTCTCTCTCTCTCTCTCTCTCTCTCTCTCTCTCTCTCTCTCTCAATTTGCTTTCCTGTGCTGAGAAAGAGAGAGAGAGAGAGAGAGAGAGAGAGAGAGAGAGAGAGAGAGAGAGAGAGAGAGAGAGAGAGAGAGAGAGAGAAAGCTTATTTAGCTACGAGGTAAATGCGAACCAATAAATGTAATTAGAAGCAGTTGTGTGAGTGTGTGTGTGTGTGTGTGTGTGTGTGTGTGTGTGTGTGTGTGTGTGTGTGTGTGTGTGTGTGTGTGTGTGTGTGTGTGGCTGAGTCACATTGAAGAATGATTGGTATGAGTCTTAAGGGAGGTTTCACAACTCTCTCTCTCTCTCTCTCTCTCTCTCTCTCTCTCTCTCTCTCTCTCTCTCTCTCTCTCTCTCTCTCTCTCTCTCTCTCTTCCTGTCACTTAACTCAGTGGTGTATCCTCTCCTCCTCCTCCTCCTCCGTCTCCTCCCTTTTACCATCAAGTGAAGGACAAGATATAAAAATAAACAGTAAACGAATCAGACTTATTATCTCTCATCCTTCCTTCAATTCCCTTCTCGTCCTCCACACACACACACACACACACACACACACACACACACACACACACACACACACACACACACACACACACACACACACACACACACACACACACACAAGGAGGAGCTCATCTGGACTCATCATCATGTTCGAAGTAGGAAAGATAAGCATTATAATGATGTGTCCATTATTTTTTTCTTTCTTTCGTCACTCTTGTTTGAGAATGAGGTCAAGTTAATACATTATTTCCTTCCTCTGTTTTGTTTTGTTTTCTTGGTGCACGCTTGGGAGCAGGAAAGGTTGAGCTGAATGCGGAGCGTATACAGTGGCTGATATGTTCCTATTCTTAAACGCTTTGGTCTCTCTCTCTCTCTCTCTCTCTCTCTCTCTCTCTCTCTCTCTCTCTCTCTCTCTCTCTCTCTCTCTCTCTCTCTTTTTCTCTCATTAGGACTGATTTTCAAAGGCCACAAAGATGATTAGTCGGTTTCTCATGATGTTTTCTACCATTGATGGTGTAGAATCCTTGCTAAATTATCACCAGAATAATTAAAACACTCCTGAAAGCTCTACTGACATCCAGTACAGCCTGTCAAAAAAAAAAAAAAAAACATTGGAGATAGGACGACAAAACGTTTGAGAATACGGTTCATTCAGCAGACATTCAAGGTTTATTGGCACTTTATATCCTTCCCCAGAAGACGACGCACCCGCCGCTATACCACTAGGTATGTATGTGCTCCACCTCTGCTTTACTTCTAAGGCACGTAGCTTCAAACGTTCCTGCGTCTCACCTTCACAGCTTCTGATAGGATCTAGTGGACGTTGCTGGGTTTGTCAAAAGTGTTTTCGTGATTCCAGTGATAGTTTAACAACCTCAGTAGGTCAAAATATTCAAGATAAGTCGATTAAGTATCTCTGTGGCCTTTATAAGTAGTTTATCAGGTTTATGGAGTTATTAGGGATGATTTCATGCTTCAAGTGACAGTTTAAGCAACTCAGTAAGGGAAAACATTCATAACAATTCGAATAATGATCTTTATGGCCTTTGTAAAATAGCCTATCATTTTCTAATAAAAGTTACTGGTGTTATCAAAAGTATTTTCATGATTCCAGTGATGTTTTAACCACGTCATTGGGGAAAACCGTCCCTGAAAACTCAAATAATCATATGTGTGGCCTTTGAAAAATAGTTCCGAGTCTAGGTACGAAGAGGTTGCCTTTGCTGTGACAGACTATACTTTTCAAATCTAAAAGGAAACACATAGGATAGTAAAGGCAAAGGCTTCTCCCCACCCACCATGGAGGAAGAAGAGGAGGAGAGAAAGATCAGTGAGTTATGAAAGGGAGGAGAGGACTGGAGAGGAGGAAAAGCTAGAAAATATCGTTGAAAATGGCAAAGTATTCTGCCTGTAAGAACTTGATTGAGTAGGAGAGACGGATGAGGAAGAGGAGGAACAGTCAGTGAGTAATGAAGGAGAAGCAGAGGATAATCTAGATAAAGCTTTGGAAATTAACAAGACTGCACCAGTAAGGAGCTTTGATGTGAGAAAAAAAATGAATGAGAGAAAGAATGAGGAAGAAGAAGGAATAATGAAAGGAAAAGGAGAGAATTGGTTAGAAAAAATACCACGAGAAAAGGGCATTATAAATAGGAAGGAAGATGAGAAAGAGGAAGGAGAACTCATGACAGGAAAAAGAGATAATTGAATAGAAGCATAACAAGAGAAAAAGGCATTAAAAATAGGAAGGTGAGGAAGAGGAAGGAGAAGGAGAAACGGATGGAAGAGAGAGGATTAGATAAAAAAAAAAGACGTAAAAAATATAAAGGTGAGGAAGAGGAAGGGCAAGGAGTAATGAATGGAAGAGAGAGGATTAGATGGAAAAATAGCAAGTAAAAAGGCGTTAAAAATAGAAAGAGCAGGAAGAGGAAGGGAGAGGAGTAACGAAAGGAAAAGAGAGGATTAGCAGAAAGAGAGCAAGAAAAACAGGCTTAAAAATAGAAAGATGAGGAAGTAAGGAGAAGGAGGAGAAGGAGTAATGAATGGAAAAAGAGTGTGTCGTGTGGAGAAAAAAATAACAAGAAAAAAGGATGTAAAAGATGGGAAGAGTCGGCTGCACAGAGAGAGAGAGAGAGAGAGAGAGAGAGAGAGAGAGAGAGAGAGAGAGAGAGTAGGCAGGAAAGTTGAAGAGAAAATACGCGTAAGCGAGTAAGAAACTAAAGAAAGAAAAAAACAAGGAAATTTTTGTAGGAAAGTAAAGTAGGAAAGAGAAAAAAAAACAGAAAATACATGAAAAAGAGGATTAGATTTTGAGTTAATGGCTAAAAAAAGGATGAGGGACGAGAGAGCACAGCCAATTAGGAATGAGAGAGAGAGAGAGAGAGAGAGAGAGAGAGAGAGAGAGAGAGAGAGAGAGAGAGAGAGAGAGAGAGAGAGAGAGAGAGGAGGACTTTGCATTATAAGTTTGAAATAAGCATAAAAGGCATAATTCTACCAGTAAAGAGCGTGTAGTGTTCCGACTTAAGTATCATGATGTACTAGGGAACGTGAGGGTGAAACGTGAAACAGGACTGAGCTAACGGGACACTGAATGGTAAAGGAAAGCTATCAAACGTAAATCCCGCGAGTTATTTATAGTGTTTACAATAATGAGTGCCTGTCTGTCTGTCTGTCTGTCTTTGGCTCGTGACTCTGAAGTGATTCAAGCGGAAATACAGTAAAAGAGAGAGAGAGAGAGAGAGAGAGAGAGAGAGAGAGAGAGAGAGAGAGAGAGAGAGAGAGAGAGAGAGAGAGAGAGAGTTCGATAAATGATAATACAAGTGATGAGAACAAAAAAAAAATACGCAGATTAACGGAATTAATAAAGTAAAACAGTGAATGAAAATAATGAGGGAAAAATGGAAGGCTAATCAAGAAAGAGAGAGAGAGAGAGAGAGAGAGAGAGAGAGAGAGAGAGAGAGAGAGAGAGAGAGAGAGAGAGAGAGAGAGAGGACACGCAAACACAATTAAGGACAGTTCTATTTCTATTTTCCTTCTTCTTTATTTCCTATCAATTTAATTTCTTTCTCTGATTGTCATTTATTTTCAACCATTGAGTGAATGAGTGAGTGAATAAGTCAACAAGTAAATAATCGAATGAGTCCTTAAGCGCATGAATGTGTGTGTGTGTGTGTGTGTGTGTGTGTGTGTGTGAATGAATGAGTGAATGAATGAACGAGTGAGTCATTGAGTGAGTGAACAAGTGAGTAAATGAGTGAGTAAATGAATGAATGAATGAATGGATGAAATGAAGATGGTCAGAAACTAGTGAGCTACAACAAGGAATGCATAACGCTGATTGATTGAATAACGATGCACAATGAAGGAACGAGAGACTGATGGAAATAAACAAGACAAATGAATGACCAGTACGATGAAAGTGAATGAAATGAGTGATGAATTAATTGTTTTCACTTATATTCTGTAATCCATTCTTTTTTTATTTATTGTGTGTGTGTGTGTGTGTGTGTGTGTGTGTGTGTGTGTGTGTGTGTGTGTGTGTGTGACTCAGAGAGAGAGAGAGAGAGAGAGAGAGAGAGAGAGAGAGAGAGAGAGAGAGAGAGAGAGAGAGAGAGAGAGAGAGAGAGAGAGAGAGAGAGAGAGAGACTTAAATTTTTAGTAGTGATTATAGTCTTCTTTTCCTTCTCCTTCTACTCCTCCTCCTCCTCCTCCTCCTCTTCCTCCTCCTCCTCCTCCTCCTCCTCCTCCTCCTCCTCCTTCTCCTCCACATTCAGATCACTCCCACTCCATCACTCCTACTCCACCCTACCCCACATTTACTCCACT
>NC_087151.1:12270000-12272500 GCF_035594125.1 Scylla paramamosain | reverse complement strand
TTAGGACACGTCAGGTTAGCGTGAACAGGCTGCACAACACGCGTCACGCAGAGTAGCGGTGCGAGTAACGAGTTTGGAGAGAGAGAGAGAGAGAGAGAGAGAGAGAGAGAGAGAGAGAGAGAGAGAGAGGGGGGCATTATAGCCATGAAGAAATACCTTAGAAGCTGCCGCTATGCTGGTGAAAACGTTTTATCCAATAGTTAGTTAAATATTTAGTTAGTTAATTACTATGCTAGTTATCTAATAGGCTATATTAGTAAGATGAGATTTTTTTTATTTGTTACTTGGTTAGCTAGTTAGTCACTCAGTTATCTCTTTAGTTCTTTAGTTCGATTAGTTACATCGTTCGTTCGTTAACTTGTTAGTTAGAAAAGTGTCAGACACTAGAGGTCATATGTCAGTCAGATAGTTTATCTTGATGGCAAGGTGATGACGTCCAAAGCTAAGTGTTGGGTGGAGAGAGAGAGCGGCAGGAGCTGTGGTTTGGCTGAACACTGTGAGGGACAGAGGTAGTGTTTAGCAGGGACATTCCGAGAGGCAGGAAAAGAATTACGGAAGGATATTTTGAGAGACAGAAACTCTATTTTGAAAGGACAGACTCGAGAAGCAATACTGAGAGAGAGAGAGAGAGAGAGAGAGAGAGAGAGAGAGAGAGAGAGAGAGAGAGAGAGAGAGAGAGAGAGAATTTTTTAACTTTCTCATCATTTTCTCAAGTTCTCCTACCTCTAGTTATTCCTCAAGAAACATTCGTGGATTTTTCTCCTCTTTTTATAAAATCCACTTTCTGTTCCTCCTCTTCCTCCATCAGTATCTTAATCTTTACTACTCACATTTTTTTCCTTCTTCTCCTTCACTATCTTAAACTTTTACACTCATACATCCTTTTTTTCCCCTCCTACCCCTTCTCCTCCAATTCCTTCTCATATTGCTGTTCCCACCACCACCACCACCACCACCGCCGCCAGCTCAACAAATCACACCCACCTCAAATCTCTTCTGCCCTTCATCCTTCCCTCCCTCCTCACCTTCTCACCTTCCCTCCTTCACCCTTCCCGCGACACATACATATCCGCAATGATTACTTAGGCCATTTATGCCATCGAGCGTCCACACCCCCTGCTGTCATCCCCACTACCACACCCCAACTCACTCCTGCTGCACTGCCCCCTTCATTCCCGCTCCCCCATGCGCTCGTCAAATATTCAGAAGCGAGAGAGAGTTAATTGTGTTAGCGTTCACGGGGCTGCTTCAGTTTTGTGGGCCTTCTTCTAGGGGTGTTCCTGGGGCCTGTTGACGTGGTGCTTACTCTACTTAAAGAGCGCTACTTGTATTTACTGTACTTACCTAACAATAAAGTGGGTGACGAGTGAGGGAGGGGGAGACGAAGAAGGGGGTGGGAGGGAAAGAAAGGTGGCGGTAGAGAGGGGAGGAAAGGAAAGGGAGGGAGAAGTATGCATAATGGTGTATTTGGTGTATTTTTTAATGATATGGCTCTCTCTCTCTCTCTCTCTCTCTCTCTCTCTCTCTCTCTCTCTCTCTCTCTCTCTCTCTCTCTCTCTCTCTCTCTCTAACCCCGGATCAAGCTGTGGCGGCACGAGTCAGGCAGGCGTTCCGATCTGCTCTGCTGCTTCTTCCTCACGTTCTCACATTCCTCCTCCTCCTCCTCCTCCTCCTCCTCCTCCTCCTCCTCCTCCTCCTCCTCCTCCTCCTCCTCCTCCTGCTCTTCCGCCTCCTCCTCCTCCTCTTCCTCCTCCTCTACTCTTTAATAACGTGTCTTCCATTTCTTATATGCTCTCGTCCTTCTTTCAACCACAGTCCTCCTCCTCCTCCTCCTCCTCCTCCTCCTCCTCCTCCTCCTCCTCCTCCTCCTCCTCCTTCAGGGCACTCCTTCAGGTTTTAGTTTAGGATTAAGAGGAGTGTCTGGTTGGGGAGAGGGAGGAGGGATGGAGGGAGGAGTGGGAGGTGGAGGACGTGTTGGGGGTGAGAAGTAGAAGGTTAGGAGGAGGTATACGAGTCTTCTTCTTCTTCTTCTTCTTCTTCTTCTTCTTCTTCTTCTTCTTCTTCTTCTTCTTCTTCTTCTTCTTCTCCTCCTCCTCCTCCTCCTCCTCCTCCTCCTCCTCCTCCTCCTCCTCCTCCTCCTCCTCCTCCTCCTCCTCCTCCTCAGGGATTATGGCGTCACGGGTTGCTTCATGGCCGGCACTCCCCCTTCCCCCTCGTCTCTCTCTCTCTCTCTCTCTCTCTCTCTCTCTCTCTCTCTCTCTCTCTCTCTCTCTCTCTCTCTCTCTCTCTCTCTCTCTCTCTCATTACTATTATTATTATTATTACTACTACTACTACTACTACTACTATTATTATTATTTTTATTATTATTATTAGTAGTAGTAGTAGTAGTAGTAGTAGTAGCAGTAGTAGTAGTAGTATTGTTGTTTTTGCTGCTGTTGTTATTGTTGTTGTTTTTGTTGTCGTTGTTTTGTTGTTGTTGTTGCCCTCGTCATCATCA
>NC_087151.1:12097500-12265000 GCF_035594125.1 Scylla paramamosain | reverse complement strand
GCGGCGATGACACATCTCGCAGTCCCATGTGTCACGGGATGATACAGTTTGTGTCTGACCTTCGTTTTCTCTTTGTCTGGCCGCCCCACCCTTTTCTCTTTTTTGTGCGAGTGTTGAGGTTACTGACCATGACTCTCTTCTCCCGCAGGTTGCATCATAACTACATCTACCACCCGTCCTACCTGCCTACCACGGCGGGTCTGCTGCCGATGACGCCCTCCGCCCTCAACCCCACGGCCGCCGCCCTCACTGCCGCAGGACAACAGGCCTATTTTGATTACACCAGTGCCGCCGCCGCTGCTGCCTCGTACCCCGCTACCTATCAGACTGCTGCTGCCACGGGCATTGAGCCTTACGCCGCCGCTGCCGCTGTGTCAGCAGGTGAGCTGCAAGCCGGGCGAGCAGCAGCATCACATCAAGGTGGGGCCGGGCACACGCACCAGCATGACAGGGTTTTACCATTGGTTTGATTATGTTTGCCAAGCTTTTTAGTCTTTTCTCACGCATTCCCGCCACCCACGTAAACACAACTATCTGTCCGTCCACCTCAGGAAAGCGTGGGAACGGTTTGTTGTTGTCCTTCATCCTGGTGGAGTATGTAAAGCGACTTTACATACACTTTTCTACCTCCTCTGTACTTAATCTCACTTGAGAGAACACTAAGGCAATCTTCCATGCAACATTTAACTGATGACTTGATGGAACACACGGAGATGCATTATTATTGATTCAGAGACTGAGTGATGGTTGGCCTCGCAAGCATTATGAACTACCATTAGAAATAAAACATTAATCATGACCTACCTGCCCCTCAAACTGGTTCACTGACGTGTGGGTTTGGAAGGATTTATCACGAGTGTGTGCGTGTGTATCTGTATGACTTGCACTGACTTACCACTGAGTGATTGACTGAATGACTGACGCCCACCCCTACCACATAAACACAACAGTGGACCTGTGGGGGTTTTAATCGCGCACACACACACACACATACACACACACACACACACACACACACACACACACACACACTCCTTTCTTCGACACTTTCAAATCCTAAATGGCAAGTGCATGAAAATGAGACTCAAGGGCCCTGCATGTAACCCTCACACGTCGCTCCCTTCATTGCTTGTCTTGATTTAACTTGAGTTTGTCGTAAACCTTAAAGCCAGAAAGTCAAATGGAGGCAATCAAGTAGTTTAGCTAATTAAGCCCATTCCTACCTAGCTAGTTATTGGATTTAGTACCTTTATGTAATCAAATACTTTAGTCAATCAAGGTCATTCTTACCTGACGACTTACTAATTGTGGTACCTTTACACCTTATTTACCTTCCCTTCCCTCCTACTGTTCACATGTCCGGGTCTTCTCATTTCCTTGTCTCTTGTTTGTTTGTACGTGTTAACTTCTCCCAGGGAATGTTTGTTGAGGCTTGTGAGGGCTGCTTGCAAGGGCTTTTCTGTTTGATTTTATACGTACACGGGAAAACCCTGGGTGCTGTCTATACGTGTGTGTGCAAGGTCACCTTTTGCATGTGTGTGTGTGTGTGTGTGTGTGTGTGTGTGCGAGGATTGTGACATAATTTGCAGTGTGGGTTAACTGTAGCATTACACTCACTCGTCATAAGAAAGTTCAGTGTTCAAAGAAAAAAGTGAAGGTGTGAGTGCGTGACGTTATGAGTGAAGGCACCACCACCACCACCATCACCACACACGAGGTAACACGTGGCACACCATCACACTGCATGAGTGGTTTACTGTGTGTGTGTCTGTGTGTGTGTGTTAGATGTAGATAGTATATAAAACTTGGACCAATCAAAGTATACATTTTTTTATTTTTTTATTAGTAACTAAGTTTGTCATTAACATAACGCTGGTGTCCCTTGGTTGTGTTGCAGCCTCAGCCATGTCCCAGTACGCCGCCGCCGTCCCGGGATACTCGTGGTCCCTCCCGCCTGCCGCCACTGCCGCCGCCGCCGCAGCCGCTGGCACCATCCCCATGTCGCCCTATCAAGCCGCTCAACCTCAGTTGCAGGAAGCCCGCATGCAGTAGCTACCCCTCGCCGTCTGGTGATACGCGTGTGCGCGGCACCACCGCCTGCCTGATGAAAAGCCTGGAACAGCCTGAAAATACGAGGCCCAACCCCCAGGCTTCTACCACTCTGGTTGTGAACACTTACCTAGCCCGCACAGCCCCGTCCCGCCCCGTCCCTCCCGCCTCCCTTCGGTGCGGGGGTGTGAGTTGTGTGCGCGAGGGTGTGCGCGCCGCCAAGCCGCGCCGGACAGTCACACGCGCGTGTCTTGGAGACGCCGGTGTTCATGACATTCTCCCAGTGGGATCATGACGGTGATCTCAAATATAAATAACATAGTCAAACCATGGGGAATTTTTTTTTCTTCTTTTTTGCTTACGTGGTTTTTTTTTTACTCGAGATATTCGACAAGACCTATTTGATGAAATGTATAACTTCTTTTTTTTCGACGGAACTATAGTATAATTACATGTTATCTTGTGCACAGTATTTTTAGAGAGGGGAAAAATAACTGGGAGATCAGCCTCGTCGCATGAAATCATTAACTACCAGAGAGGAAGAGCAACAGAGAAGGAAACTCCATCGCCCTAGTCGAAGCTTCTGTTGAGGGTTTGTCTGCTTCACGGGGAAGTTCAAAGCAGTGGTAGAGGACGAGGACGGACTTAGGGAGAGCAGTTAAAGTGACATCCTATGACAATCTGTTTGTTGGAGTGGACCAGAGAGCTCTGATGGGACAATGGCAGATACATGTTGTTCTTTTGTTGTTCACATTGTTATTGTTACCTTTATTTAAAGGAGTGGCAGGGAGGAGGCAGTTCTGGAACCAGGCTGCCTCCTGTCTCTGGTTGGTTCTTTTTCATTCTGTGGTTCAGTCCCTGCCAGGTTCTGTTCACCCTGGGTTGCAGTTCATGAATGGTTCTGGTTCTTGTTGAGTCTTGACCCCTACCTGGCTGGTTCTGGTTCTGGTTCACTTGGATTGTGATCCAGTCTGGTTCAGTTCAGTGTAGACTTTGGCCCCTTGCTGCCAACTGGTTCTTGGTCTCTCACCCCTGGCTGGTTCAT
Organism: Scylla paramamosain; assembly: GCF_035594125.1. Taxonomy (NCBI): domain Eukaryota; kingdom Metazoa; phylum Arthropoda; class Malacostraca; order Decapoda; family Portunidae; genus Scylla; species Scylla paramamosain. Next base: position 12,261,906 of record NC_087151.1, on the reverse strand, counting down.
CAAGGCATTGGTGTGTGCCTGCCTCTCCTCCACTCAAGGCTGTCTTGCAGCAATAAATGTTGATTTGAGGAGGACCGTGACAAGGAAGAGCAGTTTTTCATGGATGAAATTTTTGAGAAAAGTATTAATTTCCCTAAAATATTTTAACATTTTTGTAACATTTTATTGAAGTATTTAACATTTATTTATTCAGTTTCTGAAATATTTAAAGCTGTTAAGGAAAGAAATATTTGGCATCATGAATGAAAATTATCTTTAAAAGGGTCCCATAGACATTATGACCACTGGGTCCAGGCACCAGAATCATAAGCAAATCTCACCATGTATAGAGTGATCCTATGACCAAAAGTGGGCAGAGTCAGCAGCCAGATTGAAACCTGCCATCACCAGGTTCATGGCTTCCATTTCAGTTCAGGCATCTGTAAGTCTGAACGTCTTATGGCATTGTCGTACAATCTACTTCAGTTCTGAAGCAACATTCATTGCATGAAGATGTCAGTGACATCCACAGATAAGGAGTACTAGGCTGATTTCATTGAACTTGATAAAGAACAATCTTGTCTTTGGAAGGTGAAAAGTGAAGATTAAAGTGACAAAATAAAAGGGATGCAGCTTATGACATTTTATTAGAGAAATTACAAGAAAAGGATGCAATGGCCAAATGAGACTGTATTGATAATAAATAAACTAATTAATTAATTACTTAATAATTAATAATGATAATCCCTGGAGTAGCTTAAAAAAAAAAGATAAAATAATCCAGAGTCCATGGTCAGGAGCTTCAGCTGATGACTTCTACACGCCAAGTCTATATGTACTATGACTTGCTGGCACTCTCTAACGCATTTTCCTTTAATGCTTGGGTTTCTTTAGTTCTGCAGTGAAATATGCCACAGTAATGGCTCCAAGAGCATAGGCCATATCCTCATCACTGAGTAGGGAAGCCATGTCCTCACTTTGTCACATCTTGGGAGAACTGAAGTAAAACTGAATATCTATGAGTAACGCTGAGGAGTTAGAACAGAATTGGAATGGAACCTGATCTGTGGTCATAATGTCTATGGGGCCCTTTAAGAGATGTAAGCTGTTTTTAAGTCATCAGAAGCTTGCTCTTACCATGATCTTCAGTTAGGTTATAGAAATTGACAACACATGGATATGTTATGGAGTGTAAAGTAACAATAAGAGTATGCATGCACGCCAGTCTGTCTTTGGGGCCATAGTTGAGTGTGCCACCAGCTGTGTGCCATCAGCCATAAACCAGCAATGATGGAGATCTGCCTGGGTGTTGGAAATTCCTCTCCACATTCCTCTTTCCCAAGGAAGGCCAGCCAACCACTCTGTGATCCCTGCTACACCATCCTCAGTTCTGTACTCTTGTGAGATATGTGTCACTGGAGTCGTTTGGGTTGGTGGTTTGTCTTGGCTCAGCAGCAGCAGCAGCAGAAGTCAGTGAGGTCTGTTTCTTCCTGGGGTTTGCAATCCGTGCTCTCTGCGACTCAGAGGAAAGGTTGCTTGGCTGTGTTAGGACTCTCTTTGTATTGATGAAGTATTACTTAATGATGAGTCTAAATTACAGAAAATTCAATCATTCTCCAGTTTTTATTTTAATAACTATTATCAAAGGGGTTTTTAGCTTATTGTAGTTACTCACTTCCAGATGATCACCTAGTTATGATATTACAAAGCTTATATACTTGTCCTTTCCTATTTCATGAGATTTAATTCCATATCTGAGAGTTCTCTGTTTCCTGGAACTAGTGATATGTTTATACATATAATAACTTTTTCTCGTTACATCATTATCATGTAAAGAATAGATATTTTGTTAATAGCACTTAGTTATTTGATAATCTGTACCTACTCATGTAGCATACCTAGGCCACTTGTCATTATTCATAATTTTAAGTACTATAGAATGTAAGAATTTATTTTTTAAGTGTTTGTGTGTAGTATGGAAACCTGAGCAATGAGTGCACATGCCAATTGTTGTGTGGTCCTCTTGTCTCCATGCAGACTGGTCTGGTAGCTGGCTGGTGTGGTGCCGGCTACCACGTGGCTTACCCTGAAATCTGAGTGAAGTCACGGAGATGTGAGCTCATCCTGTAATCCGAGATCATTGGCTCATCTGATAATCTGACTGATCCAACAGAAATATTCTTGTAGAAAATCTGGCACTATTTGATGATGAAAGAGTCAAAGTATTGAAAGCTGCACATTTCCAAACTACACACAGGCAGGCCGAGTATTTTAAGGTACTAGATGAGCAAGCTAAGATATATTGGTACGTACATATTACATAGTTAATAACTGAGTAGAATTACATTTAGTAAAAAAATATCATACCCTCAAGATTATGTAAGTCGGCTTTGCCAAGCAATAGTCAGGATTAAGTATTATATACTATTAATGTAGTCCTTTTATATGTTATTTACATGAGAAGATGTGTTAAGCTTCCCCCAGAGAGGGGTGTTATTCTGTAACATCTAGTCAGAATCTCTGCATCAGTGTCAAGCCTGTGCCATATGTTGCTCAGCCTCTCTGGCCCTTGAAAGTGTTACACGTTACTGACTACAACACCTTTCACAAGACTAAATACCTGTAGCCAAAGTTATTCACACACATGAACAGCTCTGGACTTGTGGTGCAGCACTACCATCAGATGGTATTGTGGCTGTTGTGTCATGAGGGTGATGCCTCAGTGGAAGGTTTTATTTTCATGGGAACAATTTTCAGAGCAATTTTTTATTACAAGCACTTGCATTGGTTCAGTTGAAAGAAAAACCAAAACTTGCTGATGGGAGTTGGATGTCCAGAAATCATGAAAGCTTCCAAAATTTTGTAGCATCATTTTGTTTGAATTTAAAAAAGCAGATGAAGTTTTTTATTTATTTATTTTTTATTTATTTATTTTTTTTTTTTATTCCATTGGTAACTGGTGCAGCAAAACCTGGACGCTCTATTTTTTGTTGTTTATAAAACACTGTTGGCTGATAAGTAACTAATTTAATAATACATTATAATCAAGTTAAGAAAAGTAGTTGTAGATTGTAGTTGAAAAGTACAAGGTTTAGGTAATACTAAAAGCACAAAGAAAGCTTGCAGAATGTTCTCAAACTCCCATTGATGTCAGTCACCATTATTACTCTGATACCAAAGAATGAATACCCTATGCTGCACCACCAAATAGCTCACATTCTGGCTGTAATAATACTACAAATATACTTGTGAAATTTTGGATGACAAGTGACTGATATTCATAGGTGCATGTGTAAAGTTTTGAAGCAGCTCTCTTTGATGCCATGAGTGAAGGGCCAGATATATATCACCACACTAGAGTTATGATTACAAAAAGACAAACTTGACAATGAAGGTAAACAGAAGACGATCTGTGCCTGCCCTATCATTTATCTAGTCAACAAGTGTAATGCCTTTAGCTCATGTATACAGTACAGGTTGCCTTATAAGTGCCTTGGATTGAGATAATAATTGTATGCAGCTCTCGAGACAGGAGGTTTGGAAAAATGAATAATTTATACATGGTGGAAGTTTATTCTTAATGTAGTTGTAGAAATAGATGACATATCACACTGAAGACTTGTACCTCCAGTAGCTCTGATTACTGTGGCTACTTACTAGTTGCAAGTCACACAATTAGGGAAATGTGTAATGATGGAAGTAAAGACGTGAGTGAGCACAAGCACTGGTTGAGTAATCTTACTTGTAATCAGTGACTGAGAAGCATGTCTGGAAGAAATTGCTTGGCTTTGTGTGAGTCTTGTAAACACAGATAGGAAGACAGCTTATCACTGCGCCATTTTGAGAGGTGAAACTGATTTTTCATCTTCATTAAGTTACATACTTTGGTGCACTGGAAGTAATTTACAAGAAAAGTAGTTATCAGTATCTCCATACATTGCTTATTGTAGTGAACTGTCATTATGTATCAGGACATGGCATGCTTTTGTATTTGATATAAATTATGCATAAGTATTTCTTCCAAAGACTATAGAACCAAGTGCTGTTACAGATGCAGACAGAATTAGTGTTATCTCACAAAATTTTCTCAGCAAGGTCTGATTAAAGGTTCCCTGATCCATCACATGATTTACCACCATTGCACAGTAAGATCAACCTAGTAAAGAAAACCTAAACCTGTTCCCCTTGCCTTCTTCCAGGCATCAGTTGACAATTGGTCACAGCTCTCTGTAATTAGTTTCAGTGGCTTTTAAGTGTGAATGCTACTTTTGTCTGTTGCTGTACCTATTGTTCAAGTACCACAGCAGTGCTCATATACACCTAGGTTTCAAGTTATGAATCTTCAATTTATGTAGAGCTGCCCAGTTTTCATTAGAAATCCTATTTATGTAAAATAAACACCACCACAGGTAGTTGCACTTTCTATTTGTCTAGTGCAGCACATGAAGGCCAAAACATTAGTGAACTCATTCACTCCCCACCATTCTTGTTTGCTATGCTAAAATCTGTGATGGACCTCCTTTTCATTGGCCTGTTCTTTAATTATGTGAAATCAACATGTCATGGAATCTCAAATCTGATGTTTCCCAAGATACATCCCAGCATGAACAGAAGGCATCTAAGTTATCCTCATTTACGTAACATAGCTCTTTGTATTACTAATTACAAACTTTTATGACCCCAAAGAATGTCACTTTCAGATTCATAAAGATTAATCATAATTGTCAATCTGGAAAAAAAACATTTAATGGTCACCTTGATTTTTAGTTGTTAACTATTACAATATTACAATGTCCCTTGGGTTCCATATGTAGCCTGGTTCTTTCTTATAGTATACTAGCTTTTAATCTACACTCTTCAATTAATATTCAGCCATACAAATTTGCACAATATAGGATGATCTGGATTTCTAACATGAGCAGAAATGAAACCTTGGTGTATATAACTGGAGTCATGCAACTGAACTTGAAGTGATTGTACAAGTTATGGAATCATCCCATTACTTTTCATTTAGAATCACATTATCATGATTATAAGATTGTTTAACTCGAGAGTATAATGAAGAAGGAAAGTTAGGTGACGATGATGACAGTTGTATGGAGTGATGATAATGCAAGAGTGTTAGTGCCTTTTTAAAATGTAGTATGGTAATGTTCATTGTCTTCTGAAGGTTGACTGTGAACATTTTTGTAAAAGAACTTCAGTAAGGTTAATCAAAGTTAAGGTCTTAAACACGACATACAGTGCCTTTGTGACAGTAACCTTTATAATTTCAAAAGTGGATATATGTCATGTAAAAAATATAGTTTAGTATTTACCGTTGTCTCAGACAGGAGAGAACACACACTGGCAGTCCTTTTAAACTGTCATGTTCTATACTTTTCAGTCATCATACCTGGTTTATGTATAAATCAGGTATAAAAGGGCATTATATTAGCTCATTAATTTAATAGATTTTAAGAGGCATATGCAGTATAGTATATAAAAAATTAATTATGTATTTATTGTTACATTATGCTGTTATCAACTTTGTAGCCATATTTCTTTGCACAAAATTGGACCACTTGAGTGAAGTATTTGCCTGACCCTTGCTCCTTAGAAATTACTGTATTGATACAAGCCTGTTGGGAATATTATATGCCAAGGAAAAATATACAAAACTATCATAACCTAGAAACAGACAAACAGTGTAGCTATGAAGGACTTGCATAATGACACCTGTAAAAGAAAAAAAACATGAAATGGCACCACTGCAATCATGTGGCACTTCAGGGATTTGTTCTTTGCACCATTCATGACAGCCTTTGAAAAACCATCTCATTCAGTGTTCAGCTTTGCAATATGCTTCTGTTAGATAACATCTGTACACTTACATGCAATGCTAAAGTGATCACAGCACCAGTTTCTGGCATTAAATGAGTCCTATCTTACTCACAAGATAAGAAAGGATGTCAATGAAAGAAGAGTAAAAGAATATGGTAGTGTGGTGTGCAAGATGATGATAATGCAAGAGCGGTCCTGCCATAAGAAATTAATTATGAGTATATGACGCATTTAAAGGAAGTAGTGGGATGGAATGGTAATAACTTTAGAATGAACAGAAATTACTTGAGAAAGTCTGGTAGGCAAACTAGTTACACATAAGTGAGATAATCCTGTTTTGATATGGTAAGAGATAAGACAAGTGTGTGCAAGGCATTGCATTAAAATGTACTGTGATGTGTCACATGAATGCAAGAGGTGTGTGGTGTGTTGCACAGTGTCTTAAAGACATTTCTGCCATGGTCATTCTCTGCCAGGTATTAAGAATGCTGCATCAAATCAAACTTGTATCATGATCTCCACAGTTGATCAAATGGTAAGAAGTATAAAACATTAAATTCATAGCAAAAATTTGATATTGTAACTGAGGAAAGATACATGTATTCCACAGTATATTAACAGGATTTTCACCAACAAGCTTGCTCCCTTTATGGAATTTTGCAATAATGACTTCCCATGCCTAAAAGTAAGAACTATAAAAAGTGGAAATTCAACTCTCATGGTGCTTGCTGTTTTCCCTGGAGTGCCTCAAGCCTGGTGTCATTTTTCCAACAGGGTCAGAACTGTCCTTAGTGTTATTCCATTGGCTTTTCTAAGAACACTAAAATCAGTGAAACAAAGGAAACTATGATGAAACATAAACTAAAAAGTGTGTTAAAAACCACCATGACTTCAAAGTAAGATACCAAATTTTGGTGCAAAAGTCCACTTGATTTCATTTCTTTGCAACACAAATATTATGTGACAAGGAAAAAATATGGCCATGTCTCAAAGCAAAAGAGGGTCAATGTTTCTGAAAATACCAAGTGTGCCTGGATCAGTTAATTTACTCGAAGGTGGGCTGCACTCTGAGTACTACAGAGGGGTTGGAAAAGCCTCTGTTTACCTGAAGGACAACAGCATAAGTGCAATCCAAAGAGCTCACTTTAACTTATATTTGGTATTTATTTAGCTGACCAGATTGCCTCAAAATGTTAAATGTACCATTATTTTCATATATTTTTTGTTATATCAATAAATTTAGGTTAATAAGTTTGGTCTGTATACTTTTCCCCTTTGCTAAAGGGTGTAGGATAAGACTGCCAACACTACACTACATTATATCAGTTCAGGAATCTGAAGATGATGAGATGTCAGCATTGTCGTCACTGCTGCCTGCCACTCCTGGTGCCGTCCCATCACTGCTGTCCCTGCCAGAGTACTCGTCTTGCCTGAAGGTTTGAGGGAGGGAGTCTCTGTCTGTTGTCTTGGTGGATTGTTGCTCCTCAGTCCAGCTGGAGGTGGAGTGGGCTGGAGGGGAAGGGGAGGGACTGGGCTTGGGTAGAGGAGGCAGTCCAGGTAGAGTCACTGTTCCTGTCTTGTCACGAAGGGAATTGATTTCCAGTCTGAAGGCAGAAAAAGTGGCTCAGCAAAATTTTATGAAGGATATTATCTATCTATTTATCTATCTATCTTTCTATCTATCTATCTATTTATCTACCTGATTGATGACCCCCACCCTTTAAGTGGGATGGCTGTGAAAAGGTATCTATCTATTTAACTCCTTGTCTCAAAGTAAGAATAAAATTACATAAGTTCCCAGTCCCCTCACTGTGTCCTCTTCAGTCTCCTTTTGTAAACATGCATATAATACAATGGCAATATTCTTCCAATCTGATTCAAACATATAAAGACAGAATGAAAGTGTGATTACTGAAAAAGATAATCAGTAAGAGGATCACAAATGGCATGGATATGCAACATGAAGAGTGTGTGAGACAAGGAAGAGTGTTTGTGCATGACAGATCCAATAAGCAAATCAAATCAGATGCAGGGATATGGGTGAGTCTGTTACAGTGCAGCAGGAGTAAAACAGTCCTACTGCTGGGCACTGATGGAGAAACCCAACTAAGTTTGTGCAACTGTCTTGTGCAGTGTAGTTGGTGAAGATGCCCTCTCCTAGCAAGAGGTCTTAGGACTAAGACAGATCACAAATTAGTGCCCTGTGTCTCCAATAAGCTTAAAGAGATTCTGATTAGGATTAAGGGAAAAGAAATAACAGTTAAAAAAAAAAGTACCAATAAAGCAGCCATATCCAAGGAATCTATGCTTGGAAAGCTATCCTCCAAAGAACTTTCTTCAATTCCTTTGTTATTAGGGATATTGAGATATCAGAAATATGTGAAGGCAGACAGACACACCTGAGTGCTGCAATAGTTTCATCCTGGCGTGCCACAGTAGCCCTCAGCTGCCGCACCTCCTCTGCTTTCCCAACGCCCCTCACAGACTTGGAAACACTGCGCTTCTGTAACACCAACAAGAAATTTAATGTCTTTTGAGCTAATTTTATCAACAAGATTTATGCAGGAAGATACATGAAACAGGGATTTGAAGCACAGTTATACTTGATCCTACTGAACATTTCCACAAGCAAGTGATCAAATATCTAAAAATTTGCCCAGCACAACACAAAGTCCCTATTGCTAAGGAAAGATTCATAAGGCTAGTGTAACTGATTGATGGGTGGTGATGGAACAAATGAAATATATGAACAAACAGATATAAAAATAATCTAAGCAAGTAGAGTTCAATAAAGTGAAGGTAATGAAATTAAATACACACAACAATCAAGAGATATGGAGACTAAGCAGGTTTAGAAAGGTGGCAGTAGAGAGAGACATGTAGGCAACCATTATCAGGCCTAGCAGTGTAGCAGTTTCTGAGTAAGGGATGTGATAGCAGTGACCTGTGAGATGGTCTGCTTCAGGTGGTAGTGCAGGTGGTCTCTCTCCTGCCGCAGTGCCAGGATGTGGGCTGCTAGAGCTGCTTCCTCCTTCTGCAATGCCCGCAGCTCCCGGGTCTGGCTGGCTGTGTCTGTCTGTGTTGTGGAAGTGATTTTACTTATACTATGGTCACGTGAGAAATACTGGATGAAGAAATGTCTGCTGTTGCATTTAAGAAAGAGACTACACAAATACACAATTACAATCCTCTCGAAATCCTGCTTTTTATAAAATAATACATACATATTGCAGCTGCTATAGTGAATGTCATTGGCACTACTTTTCTAATGAATCTCAGCAGTGAAGTTTTCCACTACTAAAATTTTAATACAGTCATCCATCATTAACCACAGTTTTAGTTTCCACAGTTTCAGTTTTACACAGTTTGCTGCCAACCTCAAATTCCAATTACCTGCTGCTCACCACATCACACACACACACACACAGACACACACACACACACACACACACACACACACACACACTGTTCCCATACTCCACTGCTGGGGCCTGAGATCACGTGTCATTGTCTTCAGTCACACAGTAAACTCTTTCATGTCAGCATCATTTCCACTGCCCTGCACCACATCATCACAACTGTACTGTATGAACATGAATTTTCTTCACCATGACTTCTAAGAGACCTGCAACGAAACTGGCTGGAGAAACTCCAAAGTGTGCAAGGAACATGATGACCCTGGAGGAGAAGATTAACATACTAAACAAATTATGGGAAAGGCAGGTGTTATGTTGCTGTAAGGCAAATGTTTTTTCTTTACTTAAATAATGTTTTACGGGTTAAAGGGTATTCTTAAGGTAGGACACTAATTTTCCATGGATTTTCCTTATCCACAGGCGTATCTGTTACCTTACCCCTGTGGATAACAAGGGATGACTGTATATGAAATAGTACTTGAAGTATGAACTTTCTAAGAAAAATTTTTGGTAATAATATGAAGATGGTAAATGGAAGATGAGATGCTAAAATTTTAAACATTTCCCCTCATTCAGAATGTATCATAGATGGATGAAGGCAAATAAATGAGAATCCCTACCCAAATAAGAGGGATGTTGACTGGTGAAATAATAGACAAACAGGTTAATGGTCCCTCTTTGTCCTTTCCTGTGGTGGCTACAGACCTGGAGGTGCATCATGGTGGAGTCGTGACGGGCTACCTGGCTGGCCACTTTGCTGGGCCATCGCAGGTCCAGACTGGCATCTAGCTTGTTTTCAACATTCAGCAAGTCCACCTCTGCTCCACTACCCAATTTGCATTCCTTTGTTACCTTCAAGGAGGAAAGAGCTTTAATCTGCTGTTACTACTCTCAACATTTTGAAGTTCAGGAATGACATCAAATTTGATATTATCATTCTTTTGCAAATAATTGCATTTTCATGGATTAAATAAGCACTAATGTAATATTAATAGCCAAGCAAATGCAATGATTCATGTTCTAAAATGCTGAGAAACAAACCTAAATGCCAGAAATGAAAAGGAATGGCTGTGGAGTAAACCCAATAGAAACCTCCATATATGCAAGTCAGAAAGGGTACAAATCTAAGGAATGTATTGACTTCTGGTATACATGAGTCATGAGGAAGGAGCACTAAGGAGGACCTACCTGGTAAGAGTGTCTCAAGTTAGCCAGCTCCTGCTTGAGTTGTTCTACCTGCTGAGTGAGGGCACGACGCTCAGCCCGACCCTCCCTGCAAGACATTAAAAGGTGAGCATGTCTGAAGATGAAGTGCTGATCTAGCTTCTGCAGCATGACCTGAGGTGGTCTGCTTTTAGGTGAAAAAAGAGAAAAATGGTCACTGCCAACCACAACTAATCTCACACAGCTTCATGCCTTCTTGTATATCCTTTGGTACAATGATTCAAATTTGAAAGTGAGCAAGTGTCCTGCCAACTTCCCCCTCCTAATAACACTCAATATAACATAGTTGACAATTAATATAAGGTTATTAATATTGTGTCTGCATATCACAGTCTTCTTGCTGCCACAGATGGTGCCAGCAATAGAGACAGTGTGCAAATAGTTATCTCATGACCCACCTGTGCCTGCGTGCTGCAAGCTCCTGGGCAATCTTGGCCTGAGCAACCCTTTCGTTGAGGTGGTCCAGGTACTTCTTGGTCAACAGCATGTTGTCATCAGTGGCTGCTGGTGTGCCTGTACTGCTGTTCTGGCTGCCATTGCCATACCATTTGACAGCCATCATACTGTCCAACTTAGTAGCAAAATAAAGTACAGTATAAAATAAAGTAAGATTAAAAAAAGTAAAAAAATAAATAAAATAAATAATGAATCACAGTAGTATCTTTAAGTGATAGGAACTACATGTAGTAACATTAGTTAAAATGTAGAAAACACCATGTAAGTCATGTTATTACAAACCACAAACCTATGCTAAATAAAAAAAAACCTGACTCAAGGATGTGTCCTGCTTGTCTGTGGTAGGACAGCTGATTTAGATTTTTTGTACCACAGTCAGTGCCAAAAATTAATCATCAATCCTTTAATAAATAATGATAAATAGGTGGCATTTTGGTGATACATCTTAAGAAATGTTCAGTTCTTACATCTGTGTTAGGGACAGGTAGGCGGGTGAGGTGAGTTAGGTCACCTGCAGTCTGACTTTGTCTCAGCCACACCACACAGGGAATGGCTCCCAGCTGCTCCTCACGCTCACTCTATGCCAAGAAGGAGTCCTTAACAAACTTTAACCAGGAAAAAAGAAATGTCAAGGAAGTGTGATAAGGAGGGCAAAGCTCATGTTACATTCCACCTAAATCAGAATATTAAGAAGACATCAGAAAGACAGACAAGAGGCTTCTTAATATTACACATCATAGCAAAATTATTCACCATAGATTATGAAAAACCACATCTGTATAAAAAAAATTCAGAAAATACATGAAAAATTCTTTGGAATGAAATGTTTAAATCATGGACAGAATCTGTAAGAAAATATGATGGTTGCAGACTTCCCTGCAGCAAAGATCACTTCTTAACACTGACCAAAAGAAATTGGGAACCATAAAAAACAGAGAGCCAGACCTGATGCAAGTTTCCAGTGGACTTTATATCAGGCTAAACTGTGAAGACATAAAGAGGAGGAACTCACTTGGAGAGAGTTAAGGGTGGATAGGGCAGTGTGGGAGGCATAGGCAGCCCGGTGCAGGCGCCTCATGATGGCTGCATGGCGCCTCTCCTCCACTGCCTTCTCCCGCCGCCCTCGCTCTGCTGCTGTACTGATCCGCCACCTTCAAGCAAGAAAAAAATTACCCATCTGCCAGAGAATGGTATGAGTTTCAACAAGGATCACTCAAAAAATCTTGCCAGTACCATCACACTTGGGGATCAACTACTCAAGTCTCCAAGAAATAGGCTTACAGGCAAACCATCCAACCCTTCAGGAACAAATCTTACAAGTATAAGAAATGGAACTTAGTGGGGTTTCATATTCTCTCCTTACATTTTTTTAACAGACAACAGCAGCTCCTAATTCCTTCAAGATAAAATACCATTGCCGTAATTCTGTAACCACCATGACCACCACCACCACCATCAGCACCTTCACATACCTCAATTCCCTCAGTACAGTAACAAGAGAGAATACAGCAGGATCACAGCCAGGGGGACGCAGCCCTCCAGCTGCTCCCCCTCCCCCTCCTCCACCTCCCGTTCCGTCTGTTCTTGCCTCGTCTGTTCCCAGACCAGAGTCACTGTCCCCACTGTCACTGCCATCACCACCCTGGCCCTCATCCTCACCCCTTTCACTATTGCTGCTGCTGCTACTGCTGGAGGCTGGTGGTACAAAAAAAGAATATAATAATGGTAGATATGTATTGGTATTCTCACTTTCTTCCTTATAGTCTATAAGTTCCTTGTCCTCCTTTTCATTCTTTTTCCCTATTTCACTTTTATCTCAAATATTTCTTCCTGTGTCTCCTCCTTTTCCTCTTCCTAAGAAGAAAAAATGGGCTCCTAGACTGATCTATTTTACTTCTGTCAGCTCAAGTTGCATGAGATAATAAATGGAGGAAGACATACTACTTCATACTTTATCATGTAAGAAATATAAATATGAGGAGTTACAATTATTGGCATCTAGCAATGGACCAAAGCATTTGTTAATATTCAGACACATATGAGTATTGGGAAAGGTAAGACATATGTGAAACTTAGAAGTGCCTCCCTCAAAATTTTTTTGAGTCCATATGCACATGTTCCTCAATGAATAAGTAGACAATATAGATAAACAGCTAATTCTCAGTACTCCATTACTGAACTGATTCCAGATTGAGTGGTGATATATTATTCCAAATATATACAGCACATACATCTATAGCACTAACTTTCTACACACTCACACTAAGCTTTCCTTTTACTACACACACACACACACACACACACACACACACACACACACACACACACATACACACACACTTACAAAGACATAATTGCCATTAAAAAAGAAAAAACAACCAAAAAAAATATCCCCAAAAAAACATTAAAAAAAAAGACCTTAAGTTTTTTTTTCTTTTTAGTATTTTACATATAAAAATTCAGTTTTATAACATATAGAAAAATAAGATCTATGTATATGTACATATACATAAGAAATGTAATAGTAGTTAAGCCTGACCCTTTCACTTCCTGTACAGTACAAGCTAATACAGGCTTGGTCCAACCAGACCAATCTGTATCAACATGACCTAAACAAGTGTCTGTCCTTCAGATAACACCTCAAACCTTTTGTTTCACTCTAGATTACCTTTTATCAGCTTATTTAAACTGATTTACACATAAATATGAGGAAAAAACAAAAAAAATGAATAAAACTAGAAAACAACAAAATCCCCCCAAAAACAATAAAACCCCCCAATTCATTTTTTTACGTGGATTTTTTTTTTCAACTCAATTCCTTGACAATCTAAATCTCTAATCTTATATATTCTCTCAAACTGTACATTCTCTGGCACTCTACACCATTCACTACTGAACAGTATATAGCAGCAATTTTCTCAACACTCACATTATGTACCACATTTACTACATGCACACACAAAGAGCTAGATTCTTTGATGACCTAAATCTATAAATTAACACATACTCTTATGCTGTACATTCCTTGGCACTCTTCACCACTCACCTGACTGTGGGCGGTGGTGGGGCATGCCTGGAGCAGCACGGGACTCATAGTAGCGGGTGAGCTGCACCTCAAACTGGGCGTTATCAGTGGCCAGGTGAGTGAAGGCTCTGTCTACCTCCTCCTCCAAGCCAGACAAGCACTGCAGCTCATCCTCATACTCAGCAATCCTCTGCCTCAGACCCAACACCTGGCAGGTAAAGCACAAAGTAAACAGTCCTTCTCAACACCACCACCACCAGTGAGTCAGATTAGGCCTTTTTATGTAAGAGGGGCACTGGCCAAGAACAACAAAAAGGAAAAAAAAAAGGCCTTCTGAGGTGTCAGTCCCAAAGAGATGTCAAAATGATTATCCAAAATTAGAGAGTAATATGTAGTTCCTTCCTGAGATGCTAAAAATTATATATTCCAAAAAACATCTAGAAATTGATTCCTTTCAACACAAGACTACTCACACCAAGAAATATTGTCCCTCACATCATCTTACCTTTTCCTTGATGGCTTGCTGCTCTTTGATTCTCTCCCTAAGGGCATGGCGGAGTCTCTTCTCTGTGTTCCTGTACTTGACCATGATACTCATAGCCCGCACCAGTTGCCCAACCCTCAGCACTGCCCATGCTAGGCGGCCCTGCTCCTCTACTACCTCACTCTGACACTTCTCCAACATTGCCTCCACCTCCTGTGCCTCCTGCTGTATGGGTTCTGGGACCTGCAAGTGGTGGTGGTTCAAATTTAAGATTAGACTTTCATTTAAAAGAAAGGTACATATGACAAGTATTTATTTAGTCACCAAGTTGTATTTACCTAACTGTAGTATACAGGATTTGAGTCAAGTTTGTGTAGTCTTGTTCAAAAGAAGAAACAGGTTTGTGGATGTTTTACAGAATTATCATGAAATAGTTCTTGTACCTGTACATCTATATACCAAGCTGGCAATCCCATGAGCAGTGATCCAGACAAAGTACCACAAACTCATACACACATCACTCACACTGTTAGCTCTGTTGGCTTCTAGTGGAAAGGGGGGAAAAAAAAGACTATCCCTTCTTATTAAACCTGGAATTTAAGTATTGACAAGATGAGAAGTTTTAGCTGACACACACACATACACACACACCTGGCTGAGGGTGGTGAGATGGTAGGTGCGGGAACGCTGGATCTGCTGCACCTGCTCCAGTGTGAGTTGAGGGCGGGGTGCAGGGGGTGGGCGGGGGGTGCTGTCCCTCACACTGCGGCGGCCCCGACCACTGCGCTGTGCCTTGGTGGTGGGGGACCTGGCAGAAGGGGTGGAGGTGGTCCTACTGCGAGTGGTGGTCACCCTGGAGGTACGAGGGGCACGAGTGGTAGTGGTCTTGGATGTCCGGCCCTTGATTCTTCCTTGTCGGGGTGATCCCTTCAGGCTGAGGGGAGGCACAGCAGCAGTCTGGAAGGGAAATGTTGTGATATTTACTGATTGAAACATTTTCATGCACTATACATTGTTTCATTCTAGGCTTCATACTAGTTTACTTTTGAGTCTGCCATAAACGTGGGGACAGTCATGCTCCAGCCATGTACACATAAGTCTATACATCCTTGTCTCTGTGCAAATTCAATCTGCTAATCATTGCCTTGGTTTTACTTCACCTGACTTAAGTTATTACAAGAAAGCATCAGTCTGGCTTAAGAACTACAAGCACTATAGTTGCTCAAGGCTGTCTTGTTATGTTCTCATCTAAATTAATTTATATAAAGAAAAGGTGTGCAATTTGCAGACTCACCCCTTCACCTTCCTTCCTTCCATCATGCCGCCTATGCTTGTCCTTTGCTGTTATGGGAGGGGACCACCTTCCTCCACCACCATCACTTCCTCCTTGCCTTCTAGGGGATACTGAGGCCCTTTGGCTGCTACCTCTACCCCCTGTGTCCCTCCTTCGACTCTCCTCTACACTCCCCACCTCCCCTGACTCCTCCAGATCCAAAAGATCACAGTAGAACTCATTCACCAAATCATCTGTTACCTGAAAGCATGAGTTTGAGGAATGTTAGGACATGATACTTGACATACAGCTCTTTTAAAATTGACAAAAAAAAATAATAAATAAATAAATAAATAAAAATAAAAGAATAATATAAAAAGAATAACTGTGAAGAATTAAATAACCACTCTATATTATATCTGTATTTCTGATTTACTCTCTGCATCAAGATAAGTATTACAAATGCTGTGTAGTCTATGAAAATTGGTCCCCATCCATCCTTGAGGTAAGAAGGAATATTTGTGAATTTGACTGTAAGTGTGAGTGTGTGTGCAGCTGCCTTGTCTCAGCTTTTCTTCATTGGGATGTTAACATGGTATAAAGAAGGAAATACTAATAACAGCATGGTCTATGTCTGAGGTGTCAAACATGCGGCCCGCCACACTCCTTGATGCGGCTTCCAGCACATCTGCTGCTCCAGTCTTCCAGTTGGCCTTCCTTATGTTTATGTGATTAGTTAATCCAGCCTTTCGTCTCTTAAGGTTATCACTTGTAGTAATAAATCAGATCACTCTGTCTTTGTACATCAGATATATTTATCATGTTTGAAACAATGTCCATTTCGGCACGTTGACTCCTTACTGTACAGGTATTAAATGTGAACATGATGTGGCAGGCTCTTGCTTCACCCAGCCTTTGAGCACAAAAACTAGCCTTGTTTTGTCCCTCAAGTCAGGTGGACTGTTGGAGCATTATG
This sequence comes from Scylla paramamosain, assembly GCF_035594125.1. Lineage (NCBI taxonomy): Eukaryota > Metazoa > Arthropoda > Malacostraca > Decapoda > Portunidae > Scylla > Scylla paramamosain. Next base: position 12,245,250 of record NC_087151.1, on the reverse strand, counting down.
TGTATCCCATATCTCATATACAACCTTATTTTGAATCCCTTCACATTTTCAAAGAAAAGAACAGTTAATGAAGAACATCATGTAGTGCAGGAAAAGTGGAAAATTTTGTATTTTTTGCTGCAGTGAATGGAAAACCAACCTGTTTGATTTGTAACCAAAATACATCTATGGCAAAGGAATATAACATTTGCAAACATTACACAAGTACTCATGCTTCGAAGTATGATGAATACAGAGGAAAGTTGCTTGAAGGAAAAGTTAGGGAGTTAGAAGTCACTCATAATGCAGCAGACAGTGTTTAAAAGTGTTCAACAAGCCAGTGATGCTGCAGTTTGGGCAAGTTATAGGATTTCACAAGAAATAGCTGTATCATCAAAGCCTTTTTCAGAGGGCAACTTTATAAAGAAATGTATATTGTTGGCCGTGGAAGATATTTGCCCTGAAAAACGTTAAGCGTTTGCAAACATAAGCATCTCAAGAAATACAGTTTCAGACAGAATCAATGAATTATCAAAAAATCTTAACAGTCAGCTCAAGGAAAAAGTTGATAAATTTGTAGCATTTTTTTTTTTAAATTGGTGAAAGTACAGATGTAATTGACACAGCACAACTTGCAGTTTATACACATAGTGTAGATGAAAATATGCAGGCAACTGAAAAATTTGTGGAACTGGTACCAATGAAGGGAACAACAAAGGGGGATGATATATTTTTTAATTTGGTAGCTGCACTAGATAAAATAGGTGTTGACTGGATGAAAAACTGTGAGTCTGGCTACAGATGGAGCACCTCAAATGACTGGTAAAAAAGCTAGGGTGGCAACCAAGTTAAAGGAAAAACTACTAGCTGTGAACTCAGATCATCAACTTCAGTGTTCATTGCACAATTCAGAGAAGGGATTTGCAGTAAGACATTAAAGATGGATCATATCATGGATGTTGTTATTAAAGCAGTGAGCTTCATATGTGCATGAAGTCTAAACCACAGACAGTTCAACAGCTTACTGGAGGAAATTCGCACTCATGGGCGAACTCTGCCATATCACACTAATGTTCATTGGTCAAGCCAAGGAGTTAAGCTGAAGCGCTTTTATGAATTAAAGAGTGAAATACAGAGGTTTATGCATGAGAAGGGAAGGGATGTGCAGGAACTGAGAGACAAAGAATAGGATCAAGATCTAGCTTTCTTGGTTGCTATGGCAAAACACTTGCATTATCTGAATAGAAGGCTGCAAGTTCACAATAAATTTGTGACAGATTTACACAACTCTATTCGTGCCTTTGAGCTGATGCTTAAACTTTTTGAACGCCAACTAGCAACAGGTAATACTGCACACTTTCCAACTCAAGTCCCTGCAAGACGCACCTGAGTTTCATGGTGATATCAACACCGAAAAATACTGCAACAAGATTTCCAAGTTAGTGAGTGAGTTTGGAGAAAGATTTGCAGACTTTAAAAACCTCAAGCATGATTTTTCTATTTTCTACAACCCTTTCTCTGTTAATGCTGATGAGGTACCAGAACAGTTTCAGTTAGAACTAATTGAGCTCCAGTGTAATTCAGTGTTGAAGGATAAGTTTTCAACTGCTGATATTGAAATGTTTTATCAGTATGTTTGGCCAACATATCTCCGAATTAAATGTTTGGCTTCAAAGATTATGTCAATGATTGCCAGTACCTGTCTGCGAACAACTCTTTTCTGTGATGAACTTGAATAAGTCTCAACTCAGATCTCAATTAACTGATGAACATCTCAACTCAACACTGAAGGTAACCACTGCTCAATCCTTAGTGCCAAACATTGATGCACTTGTACAGGCCAAGAGATGCCAAGTTTCTGGGAGTAGCAGTACTGCAAATTAAGGTAAATAATTGATTGATTTCCTTTGCACTTTTGTTTTTAGGTTACACCTGAACACAAGTGTATATTAAATCCACCTTTATTATTATTATTATTATTATTAATATTATTATTATTATTATTATTATTATTACTATTATTATTACTATTATTGTTATTATTATTATTTTTATGTTTATCATTATTATTATTATTATCATTATTACAATACTCCTTAAATAAGTGATATCAAGCTACTCATAATTATCTGGCCTGTGTACGGTATACTCTGATGAAATGTGGCCTGCTGGGGTAAATGAGTTTGACAACCCTGGTCTATGTATTGAATGTTAAAAGTTACCTGGGTATGTAGATGGTGAGGCATGTGAAGCAAGGTGAGAGGGGAATGGCCCCACTCTTTTTGATACTGGTTAACTGTTTCTAGTAACTTTTCCTGTGCTAGAGCGGCTTTCTTCACAACTTCTCTGGTTTTTTGAGTCTCCTCTTCAACCTGCAACAGGAGAAAACTCAGCATCATCAAATTAATTTGGCAGACAAACTATACTATTGTCTTCCGCCAATCAAACAATACACAGACACCTCCACCTAGGTGGGTGTGATGGGGTTCAACAGGGTAGCATCAGATCACCTTAAATTACAAGAGCAGTAAAACATATTGGTTGATTGTGACCACAGGAAGCTCAGATTAGGGGCTTATGCCACATTTACATCAGCAGCAACTGGTACACTCATTGCCTGCCTTCCATCAAGTATCAGCCAACCAGATGCACTTCTCCTGAGGAAAGTCATGGAGAGAGGAAAAAAAGTTTAAAGTGCTCATGATGCTTATGAGAAAAATTATGCAAAAAATAAATAAATAAATAAATAAATGAATAAATGAATAAAATAAAATAAAATAAAATAAAAAAATAAAATAAAATAAATAAATAAATAAAAAAAAGTTTAGAGTGTCACCACTGCCAAACCACAAGACATGCACACCTTTCCCAACAGTGCCCAAAGGTGTGTCTCCACCTCTTCTACTGTGGCACTGGGTGGAGGCACAACCACCTCCTCCTCAAGCCCTGCATCCTTCTCATTCTCAGACTTTTCTCCCTCAGCTGCCTCTTCCCCTTCTTTTTTGTTGTCTTCCTGTGGTATGGCATGGTCCTTCTTAAAGGCTGCCAGCTGAAACATTTAAAAATAATAGGAAACTCAGGGTAAAATATTTTCTTTGCTTTAAGATGAAAACTTACAAACTTACAAACCTTTATGGTGGTGCATGCATGGTGGAAATACAGTGGCAAAATTCATCTTCTTTGATAAAAATAAGAATAAAGCAGTCTTTTTTCAGCAAGTCATTTCATGAGAATATGTTGACACTCAATTGCTTTAATAAGAACAGCTCCCTGAATTAGATTAGTTAGAAAATAACAGAGAAAAGAAGAGGGAAAAAAAAAAAGAAACAATATACATTGTAGAAAGCATTTGACCTGAGAACTATTACCTATAAATTTGCTCATTCATGAATCTCTCCATACACATATGATACAAATGGCATGTGAGTGAGACAAGCAGTCCTCACCTGGCAGCTCCTGGATGCCTCGCCTGCCCGATGCTGCTTCAGGCGGTTGAGAGCTGTGCGTCGCCACTGCAGCTGTCTTCCTGGATCTATGGCACCCTCAGCCACATGATCACTTCCTCCAGGGTGTCCTGCAGACCCCACACGATCCACCACTTCCCGAACCTCCATGCAGATAAATCATCCATCATGAGTTTCAGACATAAGCAACATTCTTCTTTTATAAAATGCTATTCAGTTATATAATGATAATTATGATAATTTTGTATACCTGGGCCTCTAGAGCAGCCAGACTGTGGTGCTCCTCTCCCTCATCACTAGTGTCCCCTTCACTGCTGCAGGATGGTACAAAATTACATCAGACCAAACATCTCACAGACCTTCCCTTCATCATAATCAAATAAAAAGAGGATGAATGTAAACTCTCTTAATGGATACAGAAAAATAAGGATTAGGATGATTTGGAGAACATAAATATTTAAGAAGAAAACTCAACATAAAAACTATAATTATTTGTTATTTGTTCATCTTCTTCCTTTCATTATACATATGGAAAGACAACTGGTGGATAACGTTTAGCTCCTTATTCCTATTAAATATATATAATTATGAATCTAATATTATGGAGGAAGCAGCATTTAAAGATTAGACTAAATACCTCATCTTTTATATATTTCAATGGCAGCATCATGAACAAAAACAGATATTTATCTATTTATAGCAAATTAAGGTTATTTTTCAAACAGACTGAAACATAATTAATGAACTAACCTGGCAGCTTTCCTTGCCAATGGGTGGGCTGGGCGGGGTGTGAGGTAGGTGGCATCGCCCTGCTCCCCTGCTGCTCCTTCCCCACTCACTGCTGATGTCAGGGAACTGCCACCTCCTCTGCTATGATTGGTTACAGTAGCATTTAGCATTTGAAGGATTACACATTCATAGCAAAATCTTGAGAGTTTTGCAATGCACTGATCAAGATGATATAGCAAGAGATTCAAACAATACATACTTCTCCCTGTAGGTATTCTTACATTATCATATCTGGACAAAAGCAAACTGACAATCAGTCAACAAAATATTTACTACAATAATTTCTTATGTCATGCAGAGCAAAGTCATGCTTACAGTAAATCCACCACATGTTTGCAATATTTCACCTCACCTGCCAGCATCACCTGACCTTCCTGCTCGGATCTGTTTCAACCAGTCAGCAAGCAGGCTTTGTACCTGAGGGAATAAAGACCAGTACAATATCTTAATGAAACCAGTTCTTGAAATCTTGCATGGGAAGCCATGTCAAGTATATTTGGGGAGAGAGAGAGAGAGAGAGAGAGAGAGAGAGAGAGAGAGAGAGAGAGAGAGAGAGAGAGAGAGAGAGAGAGAGAGAGAGAGAGAGAGAGAGAGAGAGAGAGAGAGAGTGCAGGCCACTAACTATGAGATATCCATCCCAGCTGTACCTTCACCACTACAAGGGACTGAGGGGTTTCCATGTCTCCTGCTGCCCCACCATCCATTACCTCCCTTCCTTGGCAGATCTGAGGAATGGAAAGTGAACCACAAAAATATATATCCTTAAAGGGTCACAATATGTTTATAAGCACTGTATCACTACTGACAACATATTAATTTCTATGTAAGATTTAATTTTGGATAATCAGTTTCCATGGCAAGTTTTTGTTACACTGTGCTGAACAGATATCTAAGAAGAAATCTCAACACTTAATTGGAAATACTATTAAAGATAATGAACTCACCTGAGCTAACCTGCTGAGGAGAGCAAATACCTCCTCTGAATGGTCTACAGCAGTGAGCACCTTCCCAGAACTGTAATGGGAATGATGTGATGATTTCCTTCAAAAGCAGGTATGCAAAAAAAAGTAATTGAAAAGTAATGGGCATAGAGACTAAAGAAAGGCAATAATTTAATTTGTGCTGACCTGAGAAACTGGACAGCTGGCACAGAGACAAGAGGATTCCAGGAGTACAGTGTGCGCAGCTTGCCAAGCAGCACCTCCAGTCGCTCCAGCTCAAGGCTGCTGGCAGACACCACCTGCAAACCACCAAAAGGAATAGTTTGACTTCATAGATCTTTCTTCCTTCATATCTTTACTCTTTAAGAAGAATATAAGAATGCTTTAGGAAGTAATCTGGCAGTAGTACACTTTTTTCTTACATTTTTATCAATTCACTTGTCTATTTATTCATCTTCATAAAAAAATCTTACAATGGATCTTTCTTCATCACTTTAGCTTTTATTGTACCTCCCTCTGTTGTGAAGAAATAATATGAAGAGTTTTAAAAAGTTTTACACAAATCATTACTACTAGGCTATCCTACATCCATTGAAATTACTTACATTTTGAAGCAATAAAAATTTGTCATAAGGCTTGAGGTATAAGTGGGGCAGCTGGATGACTGAACCCCTGACAGGACACTCAAAGAACATGACATCTCACCAATCACACTCTCTCAATGAAGGCCCACATAGAGTTTAGTCAACCTTAATTGTTCCACTAGTCCTTCTAACCATGTCCTTTCCATCTTCATTCTGTGCTGTCCCATTATAACATAAACCTTGAGAAAATTATGTATTCATATTATTTCCCATACAATTTAACATTTTTAAGTCTTAAGTAATTGTAGTTATTATGTAGCAAGTTCCCATTATGTTAGTGAAGTGTAGTTTGAATGTATCATACCACTGAAAACAACTGCTATAATATATATCTTACTTAACACTCTCTTATTAAGTGAAATCTGTGGAGAACGTAGTTTGTTCTCTTACAATGCTGAGTTCATTTTGTTAGAGAACTATCATAGAGCTGTTTTTGTCTGTTTTTAGTTCAGTTATGGACTATTCAGAGAAAGAATGCACCATTTGTGTGAGTGCATCAGGTGAGTGTATGTTGTAGGTGGAATAATTCAATGTGTCCCTTACCTTATTCATATTGTCAGTGGTGTGTTTATGTAGGGTGGTGGAGATGGAAGGGTGAAGAGGGATCTCCTCCAGCAAAGTAGCTCCTCCCTCCACCTCATCAGCTCTAAGAAAAAGTACATAAAAGATATCAAATATAATCATAAGTGTATGCATCTTTCAGCTGTGTAACACTAAATATGACATTTGAACACATTAGCTTGTATTTGATCTGAACTTTATACATCAGGATATTAAAAGTGCAAGTACAGACTTCAATGTTCACCACCAGCTTTGGCTTTCCTCTCCCTCAACTGACCATTCTGGTGAACTAGCCTTTAATTTTGCTATCCTCCACAACCTAGAGCAATTGATGCAACATCCTACTCATATTTCTGACCATCTTAGAGATACGCCCAACATTCTTGACCCCTTCCTAACCTCTAATTCTTCTGCTTATGCTGATACCCTCTTTTCTCCATAGGGCTCCTCTGATCACAATCTCATATCTGTATCTTTTCCTATTGCTCCAATCCCTCCTCAGGATCCCCCAAAGTGGAGGTACCTCTGGCATTTTGCCTCTGCTAGTTGGGGGATCTGAGGAGGTATTTTGCTGATTTTCCTTGGAATGACTACTGCTTCTGTGTCAAAGACTTGTCTCTGTGTGCAAAGGGCATAACAGAGCTGACAGTGTCTGACATGGAGGCATACATTCCTCATTCTTTTTCTCGATCTAAACCTGCTGTGGCAGACTGTCACTGTTCTAAATCTATTAACAGTGGTGTTCCTCAGTGTTCTGTCCTGTCACCCACTCTCTTCCTATTATTCATCAGTGATCTTCTAAACCAAACTTCTTGTCCTATCCAATCCTATGCTGATGATACCACCCTGCACTTTTCCATGTCTTTTTGTAGATGTCCAGCCTTTTAAGAAGTGAACAGTTCACAAAGGGAAGCCACAGAACACCTGACTTCTGATCTCTCTAAAATACCTGATTGGGGCAAAGCAAACTCAGTATTGTTCGATACTTCAAAAACTCAATTCCTTCATCTATCAATTCAACACAACCTCCAGATAAGTATCCCCTCTTCTTCAGTGACACCCAACTGTCCCCCTCTTTTACACTGAACATCCTCAGTCTGTCCTTCACTTAAAATCTAAATTGGAAACTTCACATCTCATCTATAGCTAAAACAGCTTCTATGAAGTTAGGCATTCTGAGGCATTGCCAGTTTTTCTGACCCTTCTAGTTGCTAACTCTGCACAGGAGCCTTATTCGTCCATGTATGGAGTATGCTTCACATATCTGGGGGGTTTCACTCATACCACTTTTCTAGACAGGATGGAATCAAAAGCTTTTTGTCTCATCAACTCCTCTCCTCTAACTGACTGTCTTCAGACTCTTTCTCATCACTACAATGTTGCATCTCTTGCTATAATTATACCACTATTTTCATGCTAACTGCTCTTCTGATCTTGCTAACTATATTCCTCCCCTCCTCCCACAACCTCGCTGCACAAGACTTTCTTCTTTCTCTCACTCCTATTCTGTCCACTTCTCTAATGCAATAGTTAACCAATCTGGTAAACTATGGAACTCCCTGTCTGCTTCCATACTTCCACCTTCCTATGACTTCAACTCCTTCAAGAGGTAAGTTTCAAGACACTTATCCTTCAATTTTTGACTACTGTTTTGGACCCTATTCTGGGACCAGCATCTCAATGGGCCTTTTTTTTACTGGATTTTTGTTGCCCTTGGCTGGTGTCCCTCATACAGAGAAAAAAATTGTCAGACCTCAGTCCAAGTACTACTGTAATATTCTTGAGTCTAAGTACATGTGCTGTTATTACAGCTATAAGTACATTTTACTAGAAGCAGTCTAAGCTTACCATGCTTTTAACATACATTATGGATGCCATGTAGAGTACCTGAGAGTAACTTTCCGGAAATCCCATTTCAACTTGGAAAGTTTTTGCTGAAGAAGCGTGGCTCTGTTCTCCATGGCTGTCCTGCGCTTCTCCCCTGCATCCTTTTGTGCCCGCTGCTCCAAGCTGGGGCCCACAGTGCTGCTCCCCACACCTCGCACACTCTGTGCATACACACACACATGCACGCATTATTAAATGTGAAACGTATGTAGAAATAGATGAACATGACTACCATAAGCTAGCTCAGCTGATGAAGATTTTATAGTAAGATTGCTTCAAGTCAAGCAATAATAGAATGGTCATGATAAATGTAGTCAATAAATCATTATTGTCATCCTGTCAGGCATTCTGTAGATCAATGACAAAGTCATTACTGGCAACATTCTAAAGAAAATTTAAATCAATTAAAATTTCAAATATCAAAATTTCTGAGAACATGACACCATCATGCACTTATAAATATAAGATACACATCTAACTTGAGTTTTGCCAAATGCCCACCACCAAACGAAATTTCCTTTCAGTGCACTGTGGAAGGGGAAAGGAGGCTCCCTTGGCTCTGTACACAAAGAGGTCCCCACCAGCCACCCAGGCAGCAGCCCATGCCCCATTGTCAGCCACACAGGCCACTACTGCTATGCTTGTCTTCTCATCACCATTAAACCCATTAAATTTATCATCTCTGCCTGAAAAGAAAATATTTGTATCAAGCTTTCTGATAGATATTCTGTTCCTCAAGTCTATTTTATCTATCTTGCAAACTACAAGCACCCTTGCCAGTGATTTTATGATTGCTGCTTTCATTTAAATTTGACATTAAGATTATGAAGAAATGTGAGGCATAGTTCATACAACTGAAACTATTCTGCAAGAAGCAAATTAGAAAATGCAATAACATAAAAACAATCTCTTGAGAAAAAATAAATAAATAAAAAATAATACTATTCAAAGCTTACTTACATTTACACAAGTTGACTGTTGACATAGGCAGAATCTTGCAGTCAGCAGCTCCCTCAGTCTTTTTGCAAGTATCCATCTTTTCTGGGTCACACGAACAGCCATTATTCAATTTGGTAGAGACCCTGACACTATAATTTGCATCAGCTTTCCTATGAGTATGAACCACTTGGCCCCTGGGTGTCACTCCAATCATGGACAATCCATCAGGGCTGTTCAGGAGAAGCAGCATCTCTGAGAGATCAACACTCAATTCTGTTCTTGATCGTGTCACATTCTAAATACTATGTAAATACATTCATCTTACTTTATCATCTTACAATGGTTTTCTCTTTTACAACTCTACAACTTGTCTCCTGACATATGCTGTCAAAAATGTCTGACCTTTACAAGTGAAGAATGCAGCATGTAAGATGATGAGCAGAGGCTGAAAAACTTACGCTGTGAGCATGAGAAGGAGTGGGTGCTGGTCATCCTTGGAGCAGCAGGTGTGGCTCATCTCCTCCAGTACCTGCTGATGGACAACCTTGCCACCCTCCCACATCATCTGTGGTGCTGGCAAGTGCTGCTGCAGGAGCCACGAGTCTGGGGCTGCCCTGGCTGGAAACTGAGTAGTGGGTCCAGATGATGAAAGCACAGCAGGGATCTCAAAAGCCAGGCCATCAAGGAGCTCCACCAACACTACTGCCTTCATGGGTGTAGAAAAAATAATATTCATGTCATTATCATCATCAAAATGTATAATGTCACTCATCACGATTATAGCCCAAATTATGTGTTGTTAGCATCTTCATGGTGATCAGTTATTTACTGTTAATTATTACATCTCACCCCTTGAACAGTGATTCTTTGTGGCACACACTTCAGTTGGTGGAAGCCAATAGGTTCAAGCTTTGTCAGCTTTGCACCTCTTGTCAACCTGAATAGGAAAAGCCTACAGTCATCTGCTGAAGTCACAAGGATAGGGGGTGTTCCTTCTCCTCCTTTTCCTCTTGGCTCAGTTTCCTTGGTTGTGCTGATGTGCTGAATCCTACATTCATGAGGGCGTTCCACCTGAATGAGAGTGAGGCGCTTCTCAAATGTCTTTGGTGCTAGGTGCAGCAAGAACACATTCACTGAGCCATCCTCCAGACCTATCACCACCAGATCATCATCTCTTGTCACCTGCAGATAAGGTGCACAAAATATCAGTTTCCTAGCATTGCAAGCACACTATGTTCAATAAAGTCATACCATAAGTTAGCACTATCTATCCAGATGGATGTTTTATTTCCATTTATTCTGTGTATATTCATTTATCCAAATGTATTAAGAACATATGATGATTCAAATGAATGAGTGGATAAGATACAATGAGCCTTTTTTGTCTAGATCATCTTTTGCAGGGAGCTTTCTATGTATGTAGAGGAAAATGGAGTGTCAAAGATGATATTGATGATGTTACTGAATCAGATGAGATGAGATCAGGCCAGTTCATGGCATACTTGACAGGTGGCCCAAGTGACACAGCTGGGAATACCCTCAACCCTCGCCTGGGCCAGTGTTGTCACCGCCTGCACTGTGCTGTCCTCCTGCTCCAGGCTCTCCTCAGTGTTAGCCTGGAGAAATAATGGTGTTGTAAGAATATTTTTATAATGTATGGATGAAACACCTTTTATGAAAATGTTATGTCTCAAAAACAGTTTGAAAATATAACATTTAACTGTGGATATTGAATGTTTTAATTTCATGTATTTTCAATATTCTTAGATCATTCAAAAATTTTATTTGTATATTTGATTTTAGTATTTGTACATCAGGATAAAGGGCAAGTGTTCATAACTTTAAAATCTGTAAAGTGGATGTTTATAAACTGGGACATACCTACATAGCCATTGAATAAATCACATTTCTCTTAAGTATTCCACCAGTTTTCATTTTAATCACCTGTGGCAAAGCAGCAACCAGGAGGTAGTGCTGGTGAGTGGTGGCAGCCAGCAGCTGATGGTGGTGACTGGTGGTGGGGGACAGAGCCACGCCTGTCACACGCTCGCTGGGACCCTGGTGTAGCACATGGGCAGACCACTCCCCAGCCCACACTCCATAGATCACTCCTGTGGTGGTCTGTACATTTGGGTAAAATCTGAAGTGTTATGTAAAATTCTTAGTCAAAATCTTTAGTCAAAATCCAAAACTGTACAAAAGAATAATTTCTAGGGAAAAATAAAAAGCTAAATGTATGCAGTCATACATTATGCTTTCCCATGAGTGACATCCTAGTTATTTGAGAGAAGAATTGATATAGGTATGTATATATAAGAAAATTATCATAGTGGTATGAATAAACAAACATTACCTCACCTGTACAATCCAGACAGGGGTGGACAGTGGGGCAGGGGTGAGGGTAACAGGAAAACCTGGACCATTGTGGACAGGAAGCTCACGGACAAGTTGAAGCCACGATGTCTTCATCCCTGCCTCAAACCATCCCTCCACCTCCCTCATGCCACCTGCCGACAGATAATGGTTTGAACGCACACTTAAGCATGCCAACTAAGTCAAACATTACCACCTAGTATTCAAGGTATTCCTATTCAAAAGCAGTAACATAATAATCTTTTGATCATATTCATGCCTTTGCTGAGACTTAAGGAACTGGTACCTACGTGTTGTTTTGAGGGCAGCTTCCTCTACCATCTCAGCCTCCCACACTCTAAGCCAGCCATCTCCTCCTGTAGAAGGAATGAAGGATGTTCAGTTATTACAATTAAATTATGAATTTAGTATGTGCTATAATGGCTGTGATGATTAATATTGTGGGAATTCAACTGTCTTATTTTCCTGCATGCAAAAGAGAGAGAGAGAGAGAGAGAGAGAGAGAGAGAGAGAGAGAGAGAGAGAGAGAGAGAGAGAGAGAGAGAGAGAGAGAGAGAGAGAGAGAGAGAGAGAGAGAGAGAGAGAGAGAGAGAGAGAGAGAGAGAAAGTGAAGGTCTTGAATGTGCTTTGACTGAGAGTAAATCAAGAGCAAAACTGAGACATCCTGCATTAGAGGGTGTGTCTGGATCAAAATAGTCTAATCACTCAATACCTGCTTTTCAGTGAGTTATCCTGAGCAATGTAGGAAGCCTGAAGTGTCATTACTCACCAACAGTGTAGAGGTGAGATGTGTGGAGGTGGAGATCTGTGAGAGGCCCACTGTGGCATGGACCTGCTGCTCCGCCACCCAGCCTTGCCACCACCTCACCCCCAACACCCACCACCACCCATCCACTGCCAACACCTAGTGCATACTGGGAAAATATGTGACCAAAGACTCTAGATATATGCAAAAAATTTCTTGGTGATTGTAGCAATTTCCTTATGTTTTAGTGTAGACATAGTAACAAATGGTTTGGTCAATAAGAAAGTTTAGTAATAATACTTTATACTATGATGTTCTCTAGTCAGTGAGCATTCTTTCACCTGCAATGCAAAACCAATGAAAAAGTTCCTAGAAACAGGTTTGTCATTTCCTATAATGCCTTTGACAATTCACAGGAAACACAAAGAAATGTGAATATAATAGGAAAACAATAATAGTAATGGTGATCAGAATTATAATAGATATGTACACTTTGCCTTTATGCGTGCATGCACACACACACACACACACACACACACACACACACACTTTAAAGATAAATATGACAAATTATCTTTAAAAGAAAGGACATTACGAGCTTAACTCAATCTTGTAAAAATAAAGGTAGGAGCACACACATACACATGAGGCCACAGTATGAAATTAAAGAAGAAAGCGTGTAGAAGAGACATCAGGAAATATAGTTTCCCGAATAAAAGTACAGAAATATGGAACAATATGGATGAGACAGTGGTTCAGTTAAGGAATATTCATGAATTTAAAGCTAAGCTGGACGCTTATAGATACGGAGACAGGACAGCACGAGCATAGCTCTTTTCCTGTAAAACACAACTAGGTAAATACAACAAGGTAAACACACACACACACACACACACACACACACACACACACACAATGAATGAGGAGGAAAGAAACAAGGTGAAAGAGTTAAAAGAGGAGGCCAAGACAAAAAACGAAGAGAGAACACAGGAACAGGCAGAAAGGTATATATGGAGAGTGATAGACATGAAAATGAGGAAATGGTGGTTAAAGAATGCAGGGCAAGAAGTAAGACAACAAAGAGAGAACACAAAAGAAATGGGTCCACAATAAATAAAATTAAAGTTATGTATACAAACATAGATGGATTAGTGTCCAGCCTAAGGGAACTAAGAGATTATTTACATGAAAAGAAACCAGAAGTGGCATGCATTACGGAAACAAAACTAACAAGGGAGATTAATGTCGAATTTGAAGAAGAAGGATATAACACATGGAGAAGAGACAGAAAGAATAAGGGAGGAGGAGGAGTGATGATTCTAGTAAGAAAAAACATCTTGATAGAAACAGTGGAATATGGTGAAGGGAGGTCAGAAACATTGAGTGTGGAGATCAAGATCCAAGGACAAGAAAGCAGAAAAATTATTGTTGCATACATGCCTCCAAAGACCAACACTTGGGGGACTGATGATTATAAGCACATGCAAAGCGAGTTCATAAAAAGTATAGATGACATGCTAAAGATAAGAAACAAGGTGTTACTAGTAGGAGATTTTAATAGCAAAGAGATAAACTGGGGGGAGATGGAGGTGACAGGGATTGCCAGTACATGGAGTGAAGAATTTTTAGAGACTATGAAGGTAAACACAATGGATCAATGGGTGAAAGAAAATACTAGGTACAGAGGGGAAGATGAACCATCACTACTGGACTTGGTTTTTACAAAAAAGCCAGAAAATGAACCAAGTATAGAATATTTGTGTCCAGTGGGAAAAAGTGATCATGTGAAGATGGAGATAGAGATCAAAGAAGAAGTGCCAAAATTCAATGAGGAGTATAAAAATGAGAGAAAAAATTATGCTAAGGCAGACTTTACAGGGTTAAAGAAATTCTACGGAGAGCTTGATTGGAATAATTTATTAAGAGGTATGGAGGTGCAGAAAAAACATGAAGTGTTTTTAAGCAAGTTTAGAGAAAGTGTTGAAAGATATGTGCCAAGATATAAGGTAAAAGAAAATAAGAAAGTGTGGTTTAATGCAAAGTGTGCAGAGGCAAAAAAGAAGGAGAGGGCATGGAAAAAAATGAGGAAACAATGGAATGAGATAAATACAGTGCTCGCCATAAACATTGTCGCACCCCTCTCCCACGCTGCGTCAGGTAATATAAACATGTACTGCATCCAAAGAAATTTATTGAGCTTACAACTAATACTTTCTTGGCTTCCCTTTTTCGTCTCCTGCACTCTTCCAAACGGGCCGGAAGGCTGTCTGCAAGCACCATGAGATGCTAAGGGCCGAATGTGCTCCAAAGGTGGTGAAGTGCAGCTTGGAGTTTGGCTACAGTTGAACAGTCTTTACTGCGTAACTCCCGTTTTGTTACCGCCCACACATTTTTTTATTGGGTTCAGTTCCGGGAATTAGCAGGCCAGTCTTAAGAAGACTGGCAGTCTCTGAGCCACTGCTTCACTGATTTAGCATATGGCACGGTGCACCGTCCTGCATGAAGGTGAAGGCCTGACACATCTCGAAAGACCCCGGTAGATGGTCACACAGAAGCTCGAGGTAATTCCCCTGATTCATTGTGGTGTTTTTGGTAACACCACGAGGCTCCCCACCCCATAGTAGGAAAAGCATCTCCACACCATCAACGAATCAGGGAATCTGACAGCAGGAGCAGTGTAGTGGGGATCAAGGAGATCGCTGCCTGGACGCCGGTACACACGACCTTGACTGCTGGCTATCACTGTGAATCTTGACTCATCGCTCCACAGCACGCCATGCCACTGCTTGATGGTCCAGTCTTTCATCCTCTCACAAAACGCAAGCCTCTTCTCTTGCTGGCTACAGTAACCACAGGCTTGGGCCGCGCTGCATAGCTCAGATACTGGAGGTCGTCGTGGATGCGGCGCAATAATGTCCTCACAGACACATTACTCTGCAATCCCAAGTTGTCTTCCCTGATTTTCCTAGCAGATATTCGGAGATTACTTTCGACTTCAAAGTGTACCACTCTCAGGGTTCGCAGGGAAATTTTGTGGGTGTTTCTCTTCTTGGCGGGTAAGTTGTTGCTGCCGAGTTCAGCCATAGGCTTCACGTATCATTGAACTTGGCGGACACTGACACCCGTCTGGTCAGAGATAGTTTTTTGGAGAGCTGAGGCTGCGATGTCATCCCATGACAAAATCTGGTAGCGCACCATTGTCCAGGAAAACGGCTAAACAGCAGAGTAACTGCAAGCCAGTCTTGGGGTGGGGGTAGCGCGGAAGGACAGCGACGGAACGCCCGCCAGTCGGAGTGATTGACAGGGGCCGATCACTTCCCGCCTTTGCAAGCTGCCCGACATCCAGGCTGAGATGACAGATATATAATAATTAAATTTAAAGCACCTGATGCCCGCCAAGAAAAACGCGCGCATTTTGATCCTTCAAACGGATACCGTTTTCTCCGGCGACAATGTTTATGACGAGCACTGTAGAGAAGAATACAGGACAGCTAGAAATGATTATGTTAAAATAAGAAGAGAAGAAGAAATTTTGAAAGAGATGTAGTTGGAAAGTGTAAAGAAGAACCCAAACTTTCCTATAGATATGTAAATGGAAAAATAAAGCACAGAGATACCATTACAAAGCTGAAGAAAAATGGAGGAATTTATGAAACCACACAAGAGGTGGCTGAGATATTGAATAAAAGCTTTAAGTCTGTATTTACAAGAGAAACTGTCTTTGCATCACTGGGAGATGAGGAACAACAGAAAGGAATAGAAAACATACAAGTGGAAAGAAAAGAAATTAAAAGACTAGAAGAGCTAGATACTAGGAAGGCGATGGGACCAGACGAAGTAAATGGATGGATATTGAAAGAATGTAGAGAGGAATTGGAAGAACCAATATGGGAGATAATTAACAGTTCTTTGAAAGAGGGGAAAAGTACCAAAAGAATGGAAGAGAGCAAATATAGTACCATTATACAAAGGAGGTAATAAAATGGAACCACTGAATCACAGACCAGTCTCACTCACGAGTATTGTAAGTAAACTCTGTGAAATAGTCATTAAAAACAGATGGGTGCAATATCTTGAACAAGAAAATATAATAACAGAAAAACAATTCGGTTTCAGGAAAGAGAGATCTTGCGTAACAAACTTACTGAGCTTTTATACAAGAGTAATAGATAAACTACAAGAGAGAGATGGTTGGGTTGATGCAGTCTATTTAAATCTGAAAAAAGCTTTTGATACAGTTCCACATAAAAGTCTCATGTGGAAACTGGAACACTGAGGAGGGCTAAAAGGAAAAATACTTAAGTGGATGAAGGATTATCTCCAAGGTAGGGAAATGAGTACAGTAATCAGAGATAATAAATCAAGTTGGTGCGAAGTAACAAGCGGAGTACCACAAGGGTCTGTGTTGGCACCAATAATGTTTCAGGTCTATATAAATGATATGATGGTGGGTTTAAATAGCTACATTAACATGTTTGCAGATGATGCAAAATTGATGAAAGTAATAAAGAACCAAGAGGATTGTGAGGAACTACAGAGGGATATTGATAGAATTTATGAATGGAGTAAACAAATGGAAATTAGAATTCAATATAAAGAAGTGCCATATAATGGAGATGGGAAGAAGTAAAAGGAGACCTTCATGGGAGTATAAGATGGGAGGAATCACAATACCAAAGAGCAAAGAAGAAAAGACTTGGGAGTAATAATTCAAGACACGCTATCACCAGAAAAACACATCAATGGAATATTTGGCTCTACATATAATTTGCTAGCAAATATCAGGGTGGCATTTAATTACCTAGACAAAGAAACGATGAAGAAAATCATAACACACATGATACACCCCAAACTGGAATATGCAGCAGTGGTATGGTCTCCACACAAGAAGAAAGATATAAGGAAATTGGAAAGAATACAAAGAACAGCTACAAAAATGATACCTGAATTGGAAGACCTAAGTTACGAGGAAAGACTGGAAGAAATTGAATTACCAACACTGCAAGAAAGAAGGGAAAGAGGAGACCTGATAACAATGTTCAAATTAGTAAATGGCATGGAGAAGATAGACAGGGATGACCTAGTTGTAAAAGTGGAGGAAGGAGATAGACGTACAAGGGGACATATGAAGAAATTAAAGAAGAGTCATTGTTTGGGAGATATTAAGAAATACAGCTTTCCGCATCGAACGGCTGAAATATGGAATAACTTAAAAGAAGAGGTGGTTGCGGCAAAGAGTGTGCACATGTTTAAAGAGAGATTGGACAAATTCGGGTATGGAGACAGGACTAATTGAGCTTTGGCTCGGACCCTGTACTATACAACTAGGTAAATACAACTAGGTAAATACACACTCATGGTCCATGAATTTATTGCCCTTTTATTCAAGGGTAGTCAATATTGTGCATGAGAGAGACATATGGGTGGATGGTGTCTACTTAGACTTGAAGAAAGTATTTGATAAAGTACCACAACGAAGATTACTATGGAAGATAAAAAATTATGGAAAAATTGGAGGAAGAGTGCTGGAGTGGATGGAGGATTATCTGGATGATAGAGAAATGAGAACTGTAATACAAGACCAAAATTCATCTTGGTTGAAAGTAACTAGTGGTGTCCCACAGAGTCAATGTTGGGACTGATAATGTTTGTAATATACTCGTATGTAAAGGACATAAATGAAGAAATAGATAGTTATATGAACTTATTTGCGGATGATGCTAAGCTGACAAGGAGGGTAGAAAATGTAAATGACTGTATGGTACTGCAAGATGATCTAAATAAGATAAATAGATGGAGTAAATCTTGGCAAATGGAATTCAAATAAATGTAAAGTAATGGAGTTTGGTAAAAGTAAAAGAATACAATATCATTATGAGATGGATGGTATGAAGTTAAAGAAATCAAAAGAAGTAGATTTGGGAGCGACAGCTACGAAAATTTGACTCTGGACAGACACATCAATAAAATTACTGGAGAAACGATGAATTTGTTAATAAGAGTAAGAATGGCATTATCATATTTGGATGAAGGAATGATAAATAGTTGTTGATTTCCATGATAAAACCAAGACTGGAATATGTGTCAGAGGTGTGGTCTCCTCATACAAAGAGGGATATTATAAAATTAGAAGGAGTACAAAGAGCAGTCACTAAGATGGTTCCTGAGTTAAGTCAACCAATGAGGAGAGATTAAGAATGTTGGAAATTCCTACCCTTGAAAATAGGAGAGAGAGGTGATTTAATAAACATCTATAGAATGATAAATAGTATGGAAAATGTGGACAAAGAATGTTTTATAACTTTAGACACACAGAGTACAAAGGGACACAGTGAGAAGTTAAAGAAAGTTAACTATAAAAGAGACATCAATAAGTATAGTTTTCCTCACAGAAGTGTGAATAAATGGAATGAACTCAGTGAAGACATTGTCAATGCTGTAACTGTCCATGCCTTTAAAACCAAACTGGATAGATATAGAGAGGGGATACTATGAGATTAGTCCCCTCCCGTAAACCACAACTAGGTAAATACACACACACACACACACACACACACACACACACACACAGAGAGAGAGAGAGAGAGAGAGAGAGAGAGAGAGAGAGATGGGTGGATGGTGTCTACTTAGACTTGAAGAAAGCATTTGACAAAGTACCACAATGAAGATTGCTATGGAAGATAAAAAAAATATGGAAAAATTGGAAGAAGACTGCTGGAGTGGATGGAGGATTATCTGGATGATAGAGAGATAAGAACTGTAATACAAGACCAAAATTCATCTTGGCTGAAAGTAACTAGTGGTGTCCACAGCAGGTCAGTGTTGGGACTGATGATGTTTGTAATATGTGTGAATGACATAAATGAAGAAATAGATAGTTACATGAACTAATTTGCGGATCATGCTAAGCTGACGAGAAGGGTAGAAAAATGTAAATGACTGTATGGTACTGCAAGATGATTTAAATAAGATAAACAGATGGAGTAAATCTTGGCAAGTGGAATTCATTTTAAGTAAATGTAAAGTAATGGAGTTTGGTAAGAGTAAGAAAAGAATACAATATCATTATGAAATGGATAGTGTGAAGTTAAAGAAATCAAAAGAGGAAGTGGATTTGGGAGTAACAGTTACTGAAAATTTGACTCCGGAGAGACACACTGATAAAATTACTGGAGAGACAATGAATTTGTTAAAAAGAGTAAAAATGGCATTCTTATATTTGGATGAAGGAATGATAAAAAAAGTTGTTGATTTGTATGATAAGACCAAGACTGGAATATGTGGCAGTGGTGCGGTCTCCTCATATAAAGAGGAATATTATAAAATTAGAAAGAGTACAAACAACAGTCACTAAGATGATTCTGGAGTTGAGCAAGTCAACCTATGAAGAGATTAAAAATGTTGGAAATTCCTACTCTTGAAAATAGGAGAGAAAGAAGAGATTTGATAAACATCTATAGAATGATAAATGGTATGGAAAATGTGGACAAAAAATGTTTTATAAATTTAGACACACTGAGACAAGGGGATACAGTAAGAAGCTGAAGAAAGTTAACTGTAGAAGAGACATCAAGAAGTACAATTTTCTTTATAGAAGTGTGAACAAATAGAATGAACTCAGTGAAGACATTGTTAATGCTGTAACTGTCCAAGCTTTTAAGACCAAACTGGATATATAAAGAGACAGGATACTATGAGATTACTCCCCTCCCATAAACCACAACTAGGTAAATACAACTAGATAAATACACACACACTGTTTCCCCTCCATCTCCAACCTCTGACTCACAGCATCAGGGGTGAGGCACCACATGGTGAAGATGGAGTCTGGGGCCAGGAGACCAAACCCAATGGTGGTGGAAATGAGCTGGGGTCCTAGTGGGCCCTCCTGAAGCCTCCACACCTGCACCTCTTCCCCCACTGGAAAAGATAGATGTTGGAAAGAATCATGGTAAAACTAAGGAAAATCCACAAATCGTGTTTGTCAGTGGAACATAAAAAGAACATGACACTTGTATTGAGTAAGAATTTAGCTATAGTGAAAACATAATGCTAAGGTAAGCAAAACCATGTGAAGGCATTAGATAGCAGAAAGACAAAAACATACCCAAAGGGCTTAAATACACAACAATCAGGTAGATTAGTGAAGAAAGACAGAAGGCATTTACCCAGCACTGATTTGAGAATGGCTATTATAAGTGTAGCACAAAAGATCACACACACACAATACACAAGTTGTGAAGACCCTGTGTCTGAAATGTTTACAAATGGGTCAATAAAGTGATGCATGATATTGTGCCAAGCAGGATTCAAGTTCTTCAAATAAAATGGATATACAATATGAAATTATGTTTGAAATAGAGATCCTATTAGATAGATATAAATACCTAATTTTAGTCTTGAAATTAGTATACTCTGACTGGACAAGAAATTAATATAATTACAAGCTGATTCTCTCTCTCTCTCTCTCTCTCTCTCTCTCTCTCTATGCCTCACCCACCTGCCAGCATGACTGTCACTTCTCTAGATGGCAGCCCACGCCCTAGAGAGAGCCGTGTCACTTGCTCAGCCTTCACTTGATCCAAAATTGTTGCCACAACCTGCTGTGGCTGTGCAGGTAAGCCCTCAGAACCACCAATGCTCATGTCTGCTGATCCATTACTCAATGTTGGCCACCTCCATACAGAGAGTACCAGCTGTGTCTGTCTCTCTTCCTGTATGGTGGTGGAAGAGGTAGCAGTGGTTGACAACACACCTAGATGGTTACCTTCATTGCTGTAAAAAAGAATAAGAGTTAACTTTCACAATATACCTAACAAAAGATTTGTATATGTATATTATTAGTAGCAATCTTAGATATTTTGGTGCCCCTGAGATGACTGAGAGTGAGATGACATGGAGAATATACAAAACTAAGACAAGTACTGTATGTATGTAGGTGCAAAGGATGATTTCCATACACTAAGAGGGAATTGGCTGAGTGGTAGGTTGACTGACTGATTAATATTTAGGTGCTGCAAAACAAGGTCATATGGTGCTGTTGACTGAGTGATAGAACTGTGGAGTAAACAGACAGGATCAAACAGGAATTTCTGACATGACCATCCCATTGAAGAGTTTCTGATGAACAGGTATAATGATGAAAATGATAGTTTATTTCACAGCAACACCACCATAGACAACAATAAACTTAAAAAGAAAAAAAAATGGCCGAAGTCAACACACAAGACACAAGCAATTACATCAAATCAAAGTCAATTCCATCAGGTCTTCACTGTAGGTAGAAAAATAGATGAGTGCCATAAGATAATTCATTAGTGTACTAGAAAAAAAAGGAGTCATCACTCACAGAATCTTAAAGGAAGATGAGCTGATAAAATTTGATGTTTTAGAGCAGTAACACATTTTCCCCTCTCTCTCTCTCTCTCTCTCTCTCTCTCTCTCTCTCTCTCTCTCTCTCTCTCTCTCTCTCTCTCTCTCTCTCTCTCTCTCTCTCTCTCTCATCACTGGCAGTTTACTTGAACTCCATATGATGCACAATGTGGCCTCTCAGGATGACATGTGAAGGAGCTGAGGTCTTGAGGGGCCACTCCCGCCTAACCAGCATACCCTCCCCACCTGCCACCCGCCCAGCCAGCACCAGGTGACGGCCGCATCGACTCACCTGAAAATTTTGTTGGTAGTTACTTCCTTGCATAGTTAAAGAGCTTAATTTCCTCATTCATTCGGTAACTAGTATCAAATTAATATGTTAGTTAGAAAATGTTATTGATTTTTTTTTTCATTTTTATTTAGTTGTTTATTTTTTTATCATCTGTAAATGAAAGAATCTGGCTGGTAATGAATGTGAAGATGCAAGATGAGTGACTGTATAAAGTTATGGATAAATTATCATTTTATTTAGTTTAATATTTGTCATAAAGTCTTATTTTGTTATGTGTTTCTATTTTTTTTTCTTTTCTGACTCTCATGTCATGTGTGGGGAAGAGGAGCCTGTACAAAAAATTATATCCAGAGTTATATGTATTCATTAAAAGGAACAAATAAAAAAAATAATTACAACTTTTAAATAAGCAGACTTTTTTTTTATCTTCTACTATGTATATTTCCTTTCTTACTTTTACCCTCCATTCTTCTCTTTCCACCCACTTACTTTTCCCCTTTCACCCAATTTTTCTGCCTCCCCTTTCTACTGTATACTATGTATTAATCCAATCATCTACCCAATGACCGCGATGTTATAGAACCTAACTTTTTTTTTTTTCATCAATCAACTGCTTTCACCCACCTTTTCTGTCCCCCTCTTTGTACTGTATATATATTAATTTTGATGGAGAAGATGATGACTTAAACCAGCTCACCTCAAAGGCATCTAGTCTGTTGAAAGGTGGAGTGTGGATGTACTGGGTGGAGGGGTGCCATCCATCCATTTCATTCTCACCTTCATCCACCACCACCCCCTGCCCTGCTCCTGCTGTAGTGGTGGTGGTGGTGGTGGTGGAGCGGTGGGTGCTGAGGATCGGTGTGGTGACGAGCCCCTCACAGGCTGCCCACACCACACTGTCCCCCACTACCTGTACACCATCCACTCGGCTTGGTCCTGCCCACACCCCACTGCATACCTCTCACGTCAAGGAACTCATCTCATATACCTATGTACAGTAGTTTTGTAAAATGGCTGGAATTTAATACAATTTACTTTATGTACGTATGTATGTATATTTCGATATAAAGATAGATGACACACACACACACACACACACGACGATCTACATCAAAAACGAACGTTACATGAAAAGAAAGTAATGGAATATGAAGGCAAAGTGGAAGAGTTAAATGTAAAACAGGAAAATTAGAATAAAGAATGAGAGGAAGAAAAGATCAATTTTAGGAAAATTGTGGAGGAACAAACAAAAGAAAATGGCACAAAGCTAACAGAAAAAGTTGTTCAAGTTATAAAACAGAAAGAAAACTTGATGAGACACTGTGGATAACAAAAAAACTGTTGTGGTATTCAGCCTGAAGGAAGAGTGTACACCTCAGTGGATTGAAAGAGAAAAGAAGAAAAAGATATGTGTGGAAAAAATTAATGGGGACATTACAAGAAGAAAAAGAGCTGACTGGAGAGATTGAAGAAATTAAAAGATTGTGTAGATATGTTGAGGGAGGACAGCATCCTATGAAAATAAGGTTTAGGTCACAAGTGGCAACTGAAGAAACGCTGAGTAAATCCTGGAAACTCGCCAAGGTGGAAGAATACAAACAAGTGTGGATAAAAAAGATAGAACCTGAGAAGAGAGAGATACTATAAATGAACTAAGAAAAGATGCAAATGAAAAAAACGGAAAACTATTAGAGGCGGAGAAAAAACAGTTCATTTGGAGGGTCATGGACATAAGGTTGAGAAAGTGGTACAGGAGGGAAGTAAATGCAGAAGGGGAAGACTAAAAGTAGCATACACGAACATAAATGGACTAATGTCGGCAGTGTTGGAACTAGAAGACTATTTAAAAGAGGAGAAACCAGACATCATGGGAATCGTTGAAACTAAATTGGCAAGTGAAGGGGATATATTAAATATTGGTGAAGCAAAATACAACCTCTGGATGAGAAATAGAAAGAATAAATGGGGAGGAGGTGTGATGCTTCTAGTTAGGAAGGATTTATTAGGTGGAATCTGTCACATATGGGGTGGAGGAGGCAGAAGTATTGAAAATAAACTTAAGACAGAATATTGGAAGATACCATGACGTTGTGGTGACTTATGTTTCCCACTATTCCAACTCTTGGAGAGAGGATGAATATAAGAAAATGCTTGAGGACATAAGGATATGTTTGGAAGAGCTGCTTGAGGAAAATGACGATATCATGGGAGAACAAGCTACTAGACCTGGCTATTGAAAATTTCCTGACACAATGGATTACAGATGACACAGGATTTAGCGGAAATGAAGCATCTTCAAGGCTCGATCTAATTTTCACCAAGGAAAAGAAATAAATACATAAACCCAACAAGAAAAAGTGATCATGTGCTGATTCAGTTCACAGTTATGGATAATAACCTCAGTATAAAGAAAGAGGACCACAGAAGAGAATGGCTAAACTACAGCAAGACTAACTTTGAACGACTTAGGAAGTATTTCAGTGAAGTGAATTGGAACATAGTTATTCAAAAGGGGGACACAGGAAAAGTGGACAGCTTTCCTGGACATTTATAATAAGGGAGTAGAGAAATGGGTACCCAAAAGATCAACAGAGAACCTTTTCAAAAAGGACTGGTACAATAGGAGATGTGCAACAGCTAGATTGGAGAAGAGAAAAAGCATGGAACAAGTGGAAGAAAAATAAGAGACTGGACCTGTGGAACAATTATACAAGGAAGAAGAATGAATGTCAAAACTTGCAGAGATGAGCAGAAAAATTTTGAAAAGAATGTTGTGGAGAAATGTAAAGACCGCCCAAAATTATTTCATAAATTTATCAATAGAAAATTAAAAAGTAAGGATGAAATAAGTATGGTAAAAGCTGGAGAAGAGACAGTGGATGACCCAGAAGAGACAGCTGAAGTGTTTAACAGATACTTCCACTCTGTGTTTACTAAGGAAAATTATTTCAGAGGTGAGAGGACAGCGTTAGAAAAAGGGACCGACCTAAAGGAGATTAAAACATTAGTAGAAGAAGTAAAGAATATGTTGGAAGACCTGGATGTGAATATAATTAGCACCACCCTGGTAAAAGGTAGAGTACCATAGATTGGAAATGGGTGGATATTACCCCAATTCACAAGACCAGAAGGAAAGAAGATCCATTGAATTATGGACCTGCATCACTCACAAGTGTGGTGGTGAAGATTTGTGAAAAGATTATCAAGAACAGATGGGTGAAATACCTAGAACACAACAAGGTGATAACAGAAAAACAGTTTGGCTTCAGAAAAGGAAGATCTTGTGTTACAAATTTGGTAAGTTTCTACTCAAGAGTAATAGATATAGTGCAAGAATGAGATGGATGGGCCAACTAAATATACTTAGGTCTGAGAAAAGCATTTGATAAAATTCCACACAGAAGACTAATATGGAGATTGGAAAAAATTAGAGGACTTGGTGGATCACTGTTAAAGTGGATGACTGACTTTTTGACAAACAGAGAAATGAGGAGAGTAATTAAAGGCAGCAGGTCGAACTGGAGAACGGCAATAAGTGGAGTCCCGCAAGGTTCCATACTTGCACCTATCGTGTTCACAGTTTATGTAAATGATATGACAGAAGGTGTAGAAAGTTACATGAACTTTTTCGCTGATGATGCTAAGATTATGAGGAAAGTAACAAATGAAGAGGGGTGCAGTACTTTAAATCAGTACTTAATGGAACAAGGGAACAAGGTGGAACAAGGAATTTAATGCTAAAAAATGTATTGTGATGAGGTTTGGAAAAAGTGTGAGAAGACCAGTTGGCAACTATTACTTAGGGAAAGAGAAAATCTCTATAAGATCAGAAGAAAAGACCTAGGAGTAATTTTTAATGATAATTTATCATTTGGGAAGCACATAAACAAAATTATAGGAAAAACATATAATCAGCTGAGAAACATCAAGATAGCATTCTCATATATTGATGAAGATATGATAAAAAAAAAAAAAAAAACTGATAACAATAATGATACGTCCGAGATTGGAGTACGCTGCATTAGTGTGGTCGCCAAATTAAAAAAAAATATATATACAAGTTAGAAAGAATCCAGAGAGCTGCAACTAAAATCCCTGCAAGCTTAAGAGAGTATAGTCATGAGGAATGGTTGAAGAGATTGGGCCTGACTACTCTAGAAAAAAGGAGGGAAAGAGGTGATTTGATAGCAATATACAGAATATTGGAAAGAATGAAAAAGTTGGACAGAGATCTCTTGATACCAGATACGAGAGACACAAGAGGACATGGAAAGTAATTGAAAAAAGAGTATTTGCAGAAGAGACATCAAGAAACATAGCTTCCCACACAGAAGTACAACAGTATTGAATGAACTTAAGGATGAAACTGTGTGTGCAAAGGCAATTCATAAATTTAAAGAAAATCTGGATAAGAGTCGATATGGAGACGGGACAGCACGAGCCTAGTGTGGCTCTTGTCCGGTGTTTCACAACTAGGTAAATACACACATTATCTTATCAGGCAGTCACTTGGCAAGCCGAGATTCGACAGGTTCCGAAGCTTGAGCACTGATCACCTACAGCAAGAAGAGCAAGAGAGGAGGCCTGGATGTGTTGTGTGCAAAGTACCAGTCTAACCCGATTCTGACTTTACTCTCTAGGGGCAGGTTCCTTCAGTTTTTTTTTTTTTTTTTTTTTTTTTTGTTCTAGGTCATAACCCATCTTACGTAATAAACACTTACTCATTGTTCGCACTGATAAGCACTCTGAAACACAATAGGAGGCGGTCACGAGTCCACCACGTGATGCTCATGACTGTTTGCGAATCATAACAATAAAAAATAAATAAACAAAATAGTCTTTGTCTTCTCTATCTTTTCAATATTGTTATAAATAGACTGTTCAGTGTCACAATCATTCATCATCGTCACACACACACACACACACACACATGATCTTAGAAAAAGAGTTCAAGGTCTCGTAGATGAATTTCGTTATGGGGAGCAGAGGAGGGACGAAGAATAGAATGTATTACCATCCTTAGGTAGTGTATAAACTGCTGCACCATTCATGAAGGGTAAACAATGATCTTTCAGGTGGATAAACTGGCGTATGTACGTATAATTTTATGAAGCTTATTATGACGATTGTGTTGTGACTGTCCTTCACTTTCCTACTAATGTACCAGCCATTTCCTTTTTTAACTAGATATGATTAAACTTTTTTTCTTCAGTACTGATGTCTTCATAAAATATCTTATCTGCTTCTAATGACTAAGGCTAAGCAGTATATAGTTAGTGGCCATGTTTCTTCCCTTCACCACTTCTTTACTGAGATAAAAAAAAAAAAAAAGTACTTTCGCTAGAAAATATAAAGTTTTCAAAACAACCATCGCAAAAGAATAAACTAATGTGTAAGAATGAAAAAGCCAGCCTGTTAATCACCTATCTAGTATAGTGATTCTCAACCAGGATAAATTTACTCATTGGAGTACATGTACCCATGACTGAATAATAATTCAATTTTGTAGAATGAGAGAGAAAGAGAGAGAGAGTGTGTGTGTGTGTGTGTGTGTGTGTGTGTATTTTTCTGTCGTTTTATGTTGGCTATGATTTTTTTTTTTTTTTTTTTTTTTTTGTATGGAAATAATTAAGGGGGTAAATGGACAAGTACATTGCGGCGAGCGGGTTAATGATTGGGAGAAATGTTGAGAATCCCTGACCTAGTATCTCGTGACTGTCACTATCTACCACCTGAAACAGCACACTGACATCCTTAATAACAAGCAGTGGCAACCAATAACCAGCCAATGTACAAGGGCAGCGAGAAATTTAATGAAAGGATACACGGTGTTCATGCTTCCTGCGGTGCGTCGCGGCGGCGTCTATAGTCGTCATGGTAACCGCTGTCAAGTAAAAAAAGATACAAATGAAGAACAAGTATCAGTAACATTGATATACTCTTGGCCGTTTATGAAAATACTATCTAATCTTAAGGAACATAAAAAAAAAAACTATGTACAAGAGTTGCACTGGGAGCCCCTTCGTACAGAGAGAGAGAGAGAGAGAGAGAGAGAGAGAGAGACTTCCTTTTATGCCGTCCAAAACATGTCAGGAATCCAATCTGCCTTTACAACGGGAAATGTGATGGTACAATGCGTGTCACAACTGTCACCACAATGGTACTACCACGCCTGTGATAACATCATAAGCACTTCGCCAGGTTATATATAGTCACATTGATTGTCACGGCAACAACAACAAAGGTACACGAAAAAAAAAAAAAAATCAGCTGATGGGAGGGAGGGAGGGTACACATGACCTTACAAACGCTTGAATTATTACTAATCTTACTCAACACGGCTTGAATGGCCGTGTGTGTGTGAGTTAGCCAGTGCTGTCCGCTATCATAACCACGATCTGGATAAAATTTAGACCTGTCAGTGTGTAATACAATACATCATGGTATTGTACGTGGTTTGGGGTCAAGGAGGAGCCATTTACAAACTCACTAGTTATTTTTGAGAGTTGTTTGAGGTATTACTGCATCAGTGTGACCGTGTGGACTTGTGTCACCATCATATTTCAATCTAGTATATTCCATTCGCAGACGCGCTAGTTATTTTTGATAGCTCTACAGAAAATTATTACATCATCGTGACCTTGTGGACGTTGTGCACTTATCTGGGTCAACATCAAGTGTATTATGGGAAGGATGAATGTTATCGGGTCCTCTTATCGCATTCTACGGGGAAATGAGGCCCGCCTGTTTTATTGATGGAGGCTTCCATTAACAAAGAGGTATTGTGTTATTCATACAGCTTCGTGATATTGAGGTGTAGTGTAGTGTGGTGTAACATGTGAGTATTTACCTAGTTGTATTTGCCTACGTTACGTACGTGTGTGTGTGTGTGTGTGTGTAACTGTCTCCTGTGTTGGGTTGTAAGAGGTGTTTGGTTCTGCTGTGCATTTCTGTAAATTTTTTTTTTCTATATGTAGGCCTTATGTTTTTGTGGGGGCAGGGTCACAGTGATTTGATATCAAGCAGCCTGTTTCCATCATGCTGCGCTGTTATTGTTTACAGACTTACAGATTTTCAGATGTTCCTCAGGAAGAGACATGAACAGCCTGTGACTCTAGTTCTGGTACTCACATCTTGTTAGTGTTGTGCTGTGGACAGCTGTGCCTTCTAACTGTATTAGTGTCCTTTGTTACCTCAGAATTTGTCTGTGTCTCAAATTGGTAAATCTTACTAATAGTGGCTTCCTCTCCAGGAGTAGCAAGCTTATGGACCTGGTGGGAAAATGGGGTTTTAAGGTGGAGAATGCCAGAATATGCCAAATTTAGGAAATCTTTAAAAACCCAAGGAGAAAACATCACTTTTGGGAGAAAACTTAAAAAATAGCCAACAAATAGGGAATATCGCCCCCTTTGCTAACATTACTTCACCTAAACTAGCTGGGTGCCCTTGCCCCCCTACCTTACAGACTCTAACCCAACATTACCTAACCTAAACTAGTTGGGGGGCTTTGCCCCCTCTTAATGACTCTAACCTAATATTATCTAAGCTAACCTACCTAACTTAACTTAACATTACCTAACCTAACATTACTTAACCAAACCTAACATTACTTAATCTAACCTAACATTACCTAACCAAAATTAGGCCTCCACTGGACCTCACCTTATGGACACTAACCTAATATTACACCAGCATAACCCACTAACAAGGATTACTTGGAAGTACTTACAAAATTAAGATGTACAGATCCCAGGGTTTTCCACTGTGGCACAGGAAAAAGTTGAGTAGACCCAAATCCATGCAGCTGTCTGACACCATGATGAAGGTAGAACTGACGTGGTAGCTAACCATGCCTCATCAGCATGGACTTGGAATTTGCAATGCAGCACAACACAAATCACATCACTGTAACAACCATGCATGACTCCAAAACAAAACCACCACACACGTGTTGTAGAGTGAGTATTCATCACCACATATGCATGATTTAGCTGATCCATGAAGAGACACTGTTGATAAGATTAACCCTCAAAATTTTTTTATGTTGTCATAGTTAATTATCCATTCTGGGAGTGAGTTCCACGTGTTGACCACCCGATTAGCAAATTAATATTACCTCATATTAAGTCTTGGTATTTGCTTAAAGTTTCTTCGAATTTCCCTGTGTTGTGGTATCCTACCTTACTGTTGGCAGATCTTCAGTTCAGTCATTGTTGTACTTTCCACTGAGGATCTTAAAAGTCTCTATCATATCTCCTCTTGATCATCGATATGTTAGTGATGGTAACTTTAATAACTTAAGTCTCTCCTCATACATAAGCGTTTTCATGGAAGGCAAAAGTTTAGTTGCCCATAGCAGAACTTTCTCTATTGCCTCAACATCATTAATCAAATAGGGATTCCAGACTTGATTTCTATATTCCAGGTGAAGGTGAACTAAGGCTTTGTATAACTGCTCAAATATTTCAGCATCCACACTTATGAATGTCCTTAATATAATACCAGCAATTTTGTTTGCCTTATTGATTTTCTCTGCCAAATGTTCAGAGAACATCAGCTTCTCATCTATCAGCACACCTTCTCCTCTCAATTGATTTCTCTTCATAATGTCATGACCAGTATTCTGCTTTATAGCCATCGCCTCTACCAATCCTCATGTATCTACTTTTGTTAGTGAGAAAGTTTATCAGCCATTTTCCACTCCACTGTTTCCTCTCCTGTAGATCTTCTTCAAGTTTGTCACAATCATCCACATTTTAAATTTTCTAAATACAGTAGGGTACATGACAATGAACATAATTCATTCCACCGCAGCATTCATTATAGTGGCTGAAGAACATTTGGGAAAAAATTAATTGGGTGTGGAGAACCAGAAAATAACAAAAAAATCCAGTTTAAAAAATACATAAAATGAGCACATTTCCACTGCTACATTTGAGATAACAAATATATACGGTACTCTCCCGAGTTTTGCACCAAGTCCTAGATTCTTACCATCCCGAGTTTCACACCACTTTGACAAGCATTGGTCACATTTACCTACTGTTGGCATCTCTCTCTCTCTCTCTCTCTCTCTCTCTCTCTCTCTCTCTCTCTCTCTCTCTCTCTCTCTCTCTCTCTCTCTCTCTCTCTCTCTCTCTCTCTCTCTCTCTCTCTCTCTCTCTCTCTCTCTCTCTCTGTGAAAGTAAGAACAATCCTAAGGATTGCTAAATAGAATGAGACTGATTGAGAATGAAAATGGAATTATGTATACAAGAGTGAGAAACAATGAAGCAAAAATGACATAAAATGAATGAGGGGAGAGAGAGAGAGAGAGAGAGCGGTATCGTTCCCTCGTCCTTTATCTCTGACAGGTAAGGGGGAGGGGAAGTGACAGAGAGGAAAGTTGGAGACAAGACAAAAGAAGGGAGAGGAAAGGAAAAAAGGGAGAAAAGGACAGGCAGCTGATAGGTGAGCAGCAGTTTGCACTGCTGGCGAGTTAGTCTTGCGAGTTTTAGTTTGTTATTCCAATTAACTTTTTATTCAAATTTCAGTACTCATATGAATGGTGAGTTTGTCTTGCCTGGTTTGGTTTGTCATTGCAGTTGAATTTTTTAAAAAATTTCTGTTCCTGCATGAGTGGCAAGTTTGTTATGCCAGTTTTGGTTCATTATTCTGACTAAATATTTATTAAAATTTCAGTACGCTATTGCAGTTGTACATCATAGTGACTGTGCATATCTGCATTTTTCTTTTTTTTTATGTAGGAAGGACACTGGCCAAGGGCAAAAAAAATCCAATAAAAAAAATGCCCACTGAAATGCCAGTCCCATAAAAGGGTCAAAGCAGTAGTCAAAAATTGATGAATAAGTGTCTTGAAACCTCCCTCTTGAAGGAATTCAAGTCATAGGATGGTGGAAATACAGAAGTAGGCAGGGAGTTCCAGAGTTTACCAGAGAAAGGGGTGAATGATTGAGAGTACTGGTTAACTCTTGCATTAGAGAGGTGGACAGAATAGGGGTGAGAGAATGAAGAAAGTCTTGTGCAGCGAGGCCACGGGAGAAGGGGAGGCATGCAGTTAGCAAGATCAGAAGAGCAGTTAGCATGAAAATAGCAGTAGAAGACAGCTAGAGATGTAACATTGCAGCAGTGAGAGAGAGAGGGTGAAGACAGTCGGTTAGAGGAGAGGAGTTGATGAGGTGAAAAGCTTTCGATTCCACCCTGTCTAGAAAAGAGGTATGAGTGGAAACCCTCCAGACATGTGAAGCATACTCCATACATGGATGGATAAGGCCCTTGTACAGAGTTAGCAGCCAGGGGGATGAGGAAAACTGGCAGAGATTTCTCAGAATGCCTAACTTCATAGAAGCTGTTTAAGCTAGAGATGAGATGTGAAGTTTCCAGTTCAGATTATAAGTAAAGGACAGACCGAGGATGTTCAGTGTAGAAGAGGGGGACAGTTCAGTGTCATTGAAGAAGAGGAGATAGTTGTCTGGAAGGTTATGTCGAGTTGATAGATGGAGAAATTGAGTTTTTGAGGCATTGAACAATACCAAGTTTGCTCTGCCCCAATCAGAAATTTTAGAAAGATCAGAAGTCAAGCATTCTGTGGCTTCCCTGTGTGAAATGTGTATCTCCTGAAGGGTTGGACATCTATGAAAAGACATGGAAAAGTGCAGGGTATTATCATCAGCGTAGGTGTGGATAGGACAAGAAGTTTGGTTTAGAAGATCATTAATGAATAAGAAGAAGAGAGTGGGTGACAGGACAGAACCCTGAGGAACACCACTGTTAATAGATTTAGGAGAAGAACAGTGACCGTCTACCACAGCAGCAATAGAATGGTCAGAAAGGAAACCTGAGATGAAGTTACAGAGAGAAGGATAGAATTCCTTAGGACAGAACCCTGAGGAACACCACTGTTAATAGATTTAGGAGAAGAACAGTGACCGTCTACCACAGCAGCAATAGAATGGTCAGAAAGGAAACTTGAGATGAAGTTACAGAGAGAAGGATAGAAGCCGTAGGAGGGTAGTTTAGAAATTAAAGCTTTGTGCCAGACTCTATCAAAAGCTTTTGATATGTCTAAGGCAACAGCAAAAGTTTCACCAAAATCTCTAGAAGAGGATGACCAAGACTCAGTAAGGAAAGCCAGAAGATCACCAGTAGAGCGGCCTTGTCGGAACCCATACTGGCAATCAGATAGAAGGTTGTGAAGTGATAGATGTTTAAGAATCTTCCTGTTGAGAATAGATTCAAAAATTTTAGATAGGCAGGAAATTAAAGCAATAGGACAGTAGTTTGAGGGATTAGAACGGTCACCCTTTTTAGGAACAGGCTGAATGTAGGCAAACTTCCAGCAAGAAGGAAAGGTAGATGTTGACAGACAGAGCTGAAAGAGTTTGACTAGGCAAGGTGCAAGCACAGAGGCACAGTTTCGGAGAACAATAGGAGGGACCCCATCAGGTCCATAAGCCTTCCGAGGGTTTAGGCCAGCGAAGGCATGGAAAACATCATTGTGAAGAATTTTAATAGGTAGCATGAAGTAGTCAGAGGGTGGAGGAGAGGGAGGAACAAGCCCTGAATCATCCAAGGTGAAAGAGTTTGACTAGGCAAGGTGCAAGCACAGAGGCACAGTTTTGGAGAACAATAGGAGGGACCCCATCAGGTCCATAAGCCTTCCAAGGGTTTAGGCCAGCAAGAGCATGGAAAACATCATTGTGAAGAATTTTAATAGGTAGCATGAAGTAGTCAGAGTGTGGAGGAGAGGGAGGAACAAGCCCTGAATCATCCAAGGTGAAAGAGTTTGACTAGGCAAGGTGCAAGCACAGAGGCACAGTTTTGGAGAACAATAGGAGGGACCCCATCAGGTCCATAAGCCTTCCAAGGGTTTAGGCCAGCGAGAGCATGGAAAACATCATTGTGAAGAATTTTAATAGGTAGCATGAAGTAGACAGAGGGTGGAGGAGAGGAAGGAACAAGCCCTGAATCATCCAAGGTAGAGTTTTTAGCAAAGGTTTCAGCGAAGAGTTTAGCTTTAGAAATAGATGTGATAGCAGTGGTGCCATCTGGTTGAAATAAAGGAGGGAAAGAAGAAGAAGCAAAATTATTGGAAATATTTTTGGCTAGATGCCAGAAGTCATGAGAGGAGTTAGATCTTGAAAGGTTTTGACACTTTCTATTAGTGAAGGAGTTTTTGGCTAGTTGGAGAACAGACTTGGCATGGTTCCAGGCAGAAATATAAAGTGCATGAGATTCTGGTGATGGAAGGCTATGTTAAACCAAGGTTTAGAAGGTGTAGGTCGAGAAAAAGAGTGAGGAATGTACGCCTCCATGCCAGACAGTATCACCTCTGTTATGCGCTCAGCACACAAAGATGGGTCTCTGGCACAGAAGCAGTAATCATTCCAAGGAGAATCAGCAAAATACCTCCTCAGGTTCCCCCAACTAGCAGAGGCAAAATGCCAGAGGCACCTTCACTTAGGGGGATCCTGAGGAGGGATTGGAGTGATAGGACAAGATACAGATATGAGATTGTGATCAGAGGAGCCCAACGGAGAAGAAAGGGTGACAGCATAAGCAGAAGGGTTAGAGGTCAGGAAAAGGTCAAGAATGTTGGGCATATCTCCAAGACAGTCAGGAATATGAGTAGGGTGTTGCACCAATTGCTCTAGGTTGTAGAGGATAGCAAAGTTGAAGGCTAGTTCAAGGCTTGTTCAAATGTATATGTCACTATTGTGCTTGGTAGCAAGTTGGCAGGATGTGGCACGGATGTGTATGACAAAGAGCAAAGGTCTCAAAACCTGTACTGTGTTATAGGAAATGTTAGGGGTTATAAAGGTGTGTGGGTTATTGCATTTCAGGAGTATTTTGACTTGCAGAGCTTTGTGGGACGGGATGATTTTTTTTTTTTTTCTCATGTAAGAGGTGTATGGGCCTAGGGCTACAAAAATTTAGGGAAAAAAAAGACCAACTGAGATTGCCAGTCCCCAAAAGAAAATTTGTAACATAAGTGTCTTGAAACTTCCCTCTTGAAAGAAAAAGTCATAGGAATGGGGAAACAGAGAAACAGGCTTATAAGGCAGCGGGTGTATATCATTTTGTACTGTTATTGTTTAGTTTCCTGTGATGTGTTGTAGGGAATATAAATTGATATGAAGATGTGTGCATTCTTGCATTTCCAGGGTTTTTTGTTGGGGTAGAGTGACAGCAGTTTGATACTAGGCAGCCTGCCTCTATCATGTTGTGTTGTTTTCATTGATTCATTTATAATTCATTTATATATTTTTATGGCTGTCATTGCATTACACATTATTGGTTCACAATCCCATGGGTCTTCACACTCTGACTCACAGATTATCTATGTAAGAGGTTTATACTTAAGGCAGCTCATGGACTCCAACCCCACTGTCACAGTCCTTTTGGCCCAGCTTCAAAAAAGATCCTCTAGTGATCATAATGGATATTTTAAAGTTAAGAGGAATATTTTGTTTTTCATGAATCACTGCACCATTAAATGATAATATAACTGGTCTTGCACCTTTAATCCCATTTTCACCTTGTAATGTTCCCTCTAATGTTATTTCTTTATCACTGATTATGGTGCTTATAAAGATTACCCATATCTTTCGTTAGGTAATGCCTCACTGTTTGGGAATGGGCTAGAACATAGTGAGCATATCTGGGCACAATAACAAAAATATTTATCATGATAACAAATAAATTGATAACAATAACCTTATTGGCGATAATGGATAATCGATATCTGGCAATAAGTTATCACCCAATAGCCGTTAACTGATAAACTGATAAATCCAAAATGTCTCTTCACTAATGACAAGTACTGTTTTAAGTAAAATAATTACATTTAATATTGAAAGTTTAAAACTTGAACATGCTCATGCTTCAAAAACTAAAATGATCAATTATTGCTAGTTTGGAACCAAAAGTATCGGCGATACTGATCAATCAATAACAGGAAAAATAATTAATGGATAACTGATAATCCAATATCATTATCACGACAAATTATCATGATAAATTATCACGATGAGGCCCACCTATGATAGTGAGTGTCATTTTATGTGTTTATTTCCTAGGGAGTGACAGACTTCAAATCTAGGCAATGCTGAACACCTGAGATACACACAGAGAGGTTAGCCTTTTTGGTGGATGGCATTATATATTGTGAATTAATTTTGATAGTGGCTGAGTTTAGAGTAGTAAGTGCTGTATCCTCACATCTTCCATATGGGGACAATATGATAGTAATGATTTTCTTGAGGTGAGGAAATACACTACTTAGTCAGTTCACTTGTTGATCTTAATGACAAAAAGGGCTTTTTATTTGTACCATGAAGGGATGTATCTGTCATATTATTCATAACTGTTAATTGATAGCTTTTATGTAGTATATATCTGTGGTGTATGATGTGATCCAGTGTTGTACATGCTCAGGGTGTGCCAACTTTTGAAATTTATTCTCTCCTAGACCATCATTATTTTCCATGTTTTCTTTACATTTTCTATGTTTCTGTTGACAGTTCACTGCACCTTAAAATGATGTCAGCCTGGCATGCAGATAGATGATAAATATATACGTATATAATATAAGGGATGATTTGTATAGGCCAAAAGAGATAGGCAGTTGTTTATTACAGTACCTTGCTCTTGTGGAAGACTTCTGCTAATATGGTATATGCTGTTGTTTTGTTAAAGAAAATGGTATTTTGAGTGATTTGTGAGGTATTGATAATTGTTTCATATTCAAGTAGGACTGTTAACTACATAATATAGACTGCCCCCTATTAATTTTCCAGAAAGAACAGGCATCAGAGAGTTTATGAAGGACCTGCAACTAAATGATATGCCGGACAGCTCACAGGAGACAAGAATGCCAACACCAGCCTGGGATAGGGACCCTGAGGGGGAGGCCTTCAGGGAGAGCATGAAGGAGGGCAGCTTTGTGGCACAATTTCAGGCCCTCATCCTCCGTAATTTGGCCATTAAGAAACGCGACAGACGGAAATCACTAACTGTAAGGCTGTTATATAACTTATGTTTGTGATGTACTGTTCACTTCATCTTTTATGGGAATCTTGAGGCCTGGAGAGCTCAGTTACTTTTCTGAGATCATTAACTCTGAAATCCATTTTAATTCTGTGAAAAGATTGAATTCATTGATCATTATAGCTTGTTAATTTTTTCTTAATCACTTGCACCAGTAGTTTCTTTTCTTGGGATCAGTGAATTTTGAAATCTAGTTACATTTCATTGTTATGATTTTTTATATATTACTTGCACCAATACTGGATTAATTAATTTGAATTAATTTAGCATGTTATTCCTAAGGTATTTTCCAGTAGTAATTCTGGGGAAGTCTAAATTGTCCTTTTCTACCTATGTAGTGGTGCACCCAAGAGAAAAGGTAAATAAAAGTACTGAAAAAATAATTAGCTTTACATGAAAAATCAATATGTACTTCTTTATGCTTCTTACTATATTAAACAAGCCAGGTAATAGGTGCTTTAAGTTGCAGAGCAACTTAAAGGACCTTCCCCCCAGTGGCTGGGGGGGTTTTAATTTTAGACGCGTCGCAGACCTAGTCATATGGAGCCCATCTGCACACACCATGCCAAGTGTTGCGCCACCATGATGGTTGCAACAAGTGACATGCTGCTATAAATGACTCTGTCTTTTCAATATGCAGAGCCTTATTGCTATTCTGATCACACTATCATGTTCATGAGAGTTGTTCCTACTTAATGTAATAATATATTTCAGCATTCATTGATAAATTGTTGAAAATAGTGAGCATAAGTAAAACATGTTATAAAAATTTTTTAACATCTTCACAGTTCAACTTGTCATAATACCATTTTCTTTTTTGTTTTGTCAAGTTTTTACATATTGATTCTACTGTCACTGCTGAGTCTGATGGTGTCAACCAAAACTTGCTATCCTGTATATGAAGTGAATTATGGTATATAATTTGCACCTTTTGTGCACTCAATAAATCAAAATATGCAAAATACAGCAAAACAGTGGGACTGATGAAGAAATATCATAAAATAAGAAAGATCCACCATCACAAGTTATCTACAAGGAGGTGTTTCTGAGACTGAAATCAAAATTTTTACAAGCATTGGAGACCAAAAGGTCCTCCTGGCCAAATTGTTGTACCCTCCAGGGGCCAGACAAAGTGGTGGGTTGTAAAGATGTGTGGTAACAAAATTTGAACCCCCTCGCTCTGCCCAGGGAATAAATATACCATATTTGCCAGCATATTAGACACACCTCTGCATAAGATGCACCCCTATTTTGCAAGGATGTCTTATGTAAAAATTTTTATTATGTTTCATCATAAAGTTATGGAAAAAAATTATAGTGTATGTGTGTTTGTGTGTGCATATTTAAGGGCCACTGGCCAAGGGCAACAAAAATTTTTGATAAAAAGAAAGGCCCTTTTAATGCCAGTTTCCATAGAGATGTCAGATAGAATAATAGAAAATCATAGGATAAGTGTCTTGAAACCTCCCTCTTGAAAGAGTTCCAAGTCATAGGAAGGAGGAAATACAGAAGCAGGAAGGGGGTTCTAGACTTTTCCAGAGAAATGGATGAATGATTGAGAATGCTGGTTAACTCTTGCATTAGAAAGGTGGACCAAATGAGGATGAGAGAAAGAAGAAGGTCTTGTGCAATGAGACAGCAGGAGGAGAGGAGGTTTGCAGCTAGCAAGATCAGAAGAGCAGTTAGCATGAAAATAGTGGTAGAATATAGTAAAAGCTGCACATTGCTGTGATGAGATAGAGACTGAAGACAGTCAGTTAGAGGAGAGGAGTTGATAAGATGAAAAGCTTTTGATTCCACCCTCTCTAAAAAATGGTGATATGAGTGGAAGCCCCCACCCCCACCTCCCACCTCATACATGTGAAGCAAACATCATACATGGACAGATAAAGCCCCTGTACAGAATTAGCAGCTTGGGAGGGAGGCAGGAGAAACTGGCAGAGACAACACTGAAGCTGTTTTAGCTAGAAATAAGATGTAAAGTTTCCAGTTTAGATTATAAGCAAAGGACAGACTGAGGATGTTTAGTGTAGAAGAGGGTGGACAGTTGAGTGTCATTGAAGAAGAGAGGATAGATATCTGGAAGGCTGTGTCAAGTTGATATATGGAGGAATTGAGTTTTTGAGGGATTGAACAATATTAATTTTGCTCTGCCCCCAGTCAGAAATTTTAGAGATCAGAAGTCAGATGCTTTGTGACTTCCCTGCATGAGCTGTTTACTTCCTGAAGAGTTGGATCTCTACAAAAAGACATGGAAAAGTACGGGGTGGTATCGTTATCGTAGGAGTGGTTAGGACAAAAAGTTTGGTTTAGAAGATCATTGATGAATAATAGGAAGAGAGTGGGTGCTAAAACCCCCAAAAAGAGTGCATGTCTTGTCCTCACATCTGATGTGATGCAGCACTGTAGCTGTGCAGTACTACTGTCACATCTAAAACTGTGTGTGTGTGTGTGTGTGTGTGTGTGTGTGTGTGTGTGTGTGTGTGTGTGTGTGTGTGTGTGTGTGTGTGTGTGTGTGTGTGTGTGTGTGTGTGTGTGTGTGTGTGTGTGCATTCTCTCTCTCTCTCTCTCTCTCTCTCTCTCTCTCTCTCTCTCTCTCTCTCTCTCTCTCTCTCTCTCTCTCTCTCTCTCTCTCTCTCTCTCTCTCTCTCTCTCTCTCTTCCATCCTTTCCTTTCCATTTCCTCCCTCTCCTTTTCCTGACCTCCTCCCCCTTCCCTTCCTTCACTGAATCCAATCACCCACCCACCCTCCCTCTTCCACTTTCTCTGTGTGTGTGTGTGTGTGTGTGTGTGTGTGTGTGTGTGTGTGTGTGTGTGTGAAAGAGAGAGAGAGAGAGAGAGAGAGAGAGAGAGAGAGAGAGAGAGAGAGAGAGAGAGAGAGAGAGAGAGAATTATCCTGAAGATTGCTAAGCTGAATGAGACTGATTGAGAATGAAATTGGATGGAAAGAGCATAAATATGAAGAAAATGGATGGAAGAAAAATTAAAAGGAGTAGGTGACAGGAAAAGACAATACTTATTTCTTAATATTTCCTTCCCTCTAATTCTTCACTCATTCCTCACCCTTACTGCTTATATTTATTCTTTCTACTTTCTTCCTGTCCTCCCATCCTCTTCCTTCATTCTTCCTCCACTTCCTTACCCCATGTATTCTCTTTCTCCAGTTATGTCCATTCCTCCCCTTTTACTTTCTCTCCCTTCCTCTTTTACCTTGTCTCAAGCTTCCCTCCTTGTCACCTCTCCTCCTTTATCTGTTAAAGATAAGGGA
The DNA here is from genome assembly GCF_035594125.1 of Scylla paramamosain. NCBI lineage: Eukaryota > Metazoa > Arthropoda > Malacostraca > Decapoda > Portunidae > Scylla > Scylla paramamosain. The sequence continues at coordinate 12,204,948 of NC_087151.1, read as the reverse complement.
CAAGAGAGAGAGAGAGAGAGAGAGAGAGAGAGAGAGAGAGAGAGAGAGAGAGAGAGAGAGAGAGAGAGAGAGAGAGAGAGAGAGAGAGAGAGAGTGGATGAATGGACGGAGGGAGGGAGGGAGGGAAGGTGGGAAGGAAGAGGAGGACAGGGAATGGGGAGGGAATGAGGGAATTGAGATGAGGGCAGGGAAGGGGGAGGGAAGGGAGATGAGGGCAGGGAATGGGGAGGGAAAGAGGGAAGGAAGAGGAAGGCAGGGAATGGTAGGAAAGGAGGGAAGGGAGAGGAGGGCAGGGAAGGGGGAGAAAGGAAGGGAAGGGAAGGAAAGAGAGAGAGAGAGAGAGAGAGAGAGAGAGAGAGAGAGAGAGAGAGAGAGAGAGAGAGAGAGAGAGAGAGAGAGAGAATTTATTATTAGTAACAGTATTTGTGCATAGTGTACTACTGCTTCAACTCCATACCTGTAGGCATAGGCTTACAGGCCTAGATATCTGTTCTACAGCTGCAGGGTAATTATTATTTATTTATTTTTTCCCCAAGAAAAAAATGTGTCTAATGCACCTGCAAATATGGTAGATATAGTTCCTACCATTAAGTATTCTCCTATTTTGGCTGTAAGATGACATGGAGCATTGCACTTCCCAGGAGCTGTTGATGCCTCTTTACTGGATAATGATTCTGGCAATCGTTCGGCTCACCAGCAATGGCAATGTGTTGGAGCCTGTGGAGGTTCCACATGGGCAGGGCTCCCTCATGGACAGTGCCAGGTTCTTGAATTGTGGAACACTTCATGTGGCTCCTCAGACTTACAAGGTAGGTTTTTTTCTCTCTCTCTACTGTCTTCCTGTTTTTTGACCTTTGTATTTCTACTTTTACTTTTTTACACATCATAATTAACAATAATTTTGATACACAATACATGAAAATATGCACTGCCTTAACATAATGAGATTTTGAAAGTTTTTGTTACATAGTGATCATTTGTCTCAGGTAGAACAGGTCATGGATGAGGTGCTGAGTATTGGAGAAGAACTGAGTACTGATATTTCTGTTGAATACTACAAGAATGAAACTGAGTTACTAAACCATTTCTAGTAAGTATGGTGAGTCAGATTGTTCGGAGTGGGGAAAAGAAATAGAAGAAAGAGGATGCTAATTTATGTTGTAGATTCCATGTTAAATAAATAGCAGCTTCAGTCTTGATAATATTGAGGAGTTGACTGGGTTACTAATGTGAAAAATAGATATAATATTGTATATGGATATGGTACTAATGAAAAGTCTGGAAGAGCAGGGTTTATTTAGATTCACTAATATGAGAATATGTAAAGTAAGAGATACTGGTGTTTTCTTATTGTTAGATGAAACATAAAGTACTAATAATGATCCTAATGATAAAAGTGACTGCTGAAATAAGGAATAGAGCCACTGATGTATAATTAACTATTTCCTGTTGCTCAAGGTTGTAAATTACATGTTCTGCAAAACCTTTGAAATGTTTCACTAGATTTTGTTACATTACATCTTGGGACATTATTGTAGTTCATATTAAGTTAAGCCATTGTATATCATGCTGGTAGTTGGTTGTAGTTTTTAATATCAATGAGAAGGTCAATAAATATAGTTGGTAATTACAGTTTGCCTAATGTTTTCAGTGCCAACAAAACCTTAGTAAAAGTTGCAGTCATATTTGAAGACAATCCTCTGAGTAACAAGAGCTACACACTGAGATTCAATCCAATGTTTTCATTCCTACCATCAGCTGGACTGTAAGTGTTGAGTTGTTTAACTTTTTTAGATCCTATGGAATTTGCTGTTTCTTGCTTTTTTGTGTTATAATATATCATCTGTAATTATGAAATTATGCCACATAGACAGATGGAGTAACTGAGTTACTTACTTGTATACACAATTTTTTTTTTTTTTATGTAGGAGGGACACTGGGTAAGGACAACAAAAATCCAATGAAAAAAAAAAAAAAAGGCCCACTGAGATGCCAGTCCCCAAGTAGGATCCAAAGTGGTAGTCAAAAATTAAAGGATGAGTGTTTTGAAACCTCTCTGGAAGGAATTCAAGTCATAGGGAGGTGGAAATACAAAACCAGGCAGGGAGTTCCAGAGTTTACCAGAGAAAAGGATGAGTAACTGAGAATACTGGTTAACTCATGGATTAGAGAGGTGGACATAATAGGGGTGAGAGAAAGAAGGAAGTCTTGTGCAGCAAGGCCATGGGAGGAGGGGAGGCATGTGGTTAGAAAGATCAGAAGAGCAGTTAGCATGAAAATAGTGGTAGAAGATAGCTAGAGATGCAACATTGCAGTGATGAGAAAGAGCCTGAAGACAGACAATCAAAGGAGAGGAGTTGATGAGACAAAAAGCTTTTTATTCCACCCTGTCTAAAAGAGCAGTATAAGTGTAACCCTGAGACATGTGAAGCATACTCCATACATGGATGGATAAGGGCCCTGTACAGAGTTAGCAGCTGGAAGGGTGAGAAAAATTGGTGGAGACATCTTAGAATGCCTAACTTCATAGAAGCTGTTTTAGCTATAGATGAGATGTGAAGTTTGTAATTTACATTATAAGTATAGGACAGACCGAGGATATTCAGTGTAGAAGAAGCAGGCAGTTGAGTGTCAATGAAAAAGAGGGGATAGTTGGCTTGAACATTGTGTCAAGTTTATAGATGAAGGAATTGAGTTTTTGAGGCATTGAATAGTACTAAGTTTGCTGTGCCCAAATCAGAAATTTTAGAGAGATCAGAAGTCAGATGTTCTGTGGCTTCCCTATGTGAAATGTTTACTTCCTGAAGGGTTGGATGTCTATGAAAAGATGTGGAAAAGTGCAGGGTGGTATCATCAGTGAAGGAGTGGATAGGACAAGAAGTTTGGTTTAGAAGATCATTGATGAATAATAGGAAGAGAGTGGGTGACAGGACAGAGCCCTGAGGTACACCACTGTTAATAGATTTAGAAGAACAGTGACCATCTACCACAGCAACAGTAGAACAGTCAGAAAGGAAACTTGAGATGAAGTTACAGAGAGAAGGATAGAAGCCGTAGGAGGGTAGTTTGAAAATCAAAGCTTTATGCCAGACTCTATCAAAAGCTTTTGATATGTCCAAGGCAACAGCAAAAGTTTCACCAAAATCTCTAAAAAAGGATGACCAAGACTCAGTAAGGAAAACCAGAAAATTACCAGTAGAGCAGCCTTGATGGAAACCATACTGGCAATCATATAGAAGTTTGTGAAGTGATAGATGTTTAAGAATCTTCCTGTTGAGGATAGATTAAAAAACTTTAGATAGGCAGAAAATAGGATGGTAGTTTCAGGGATTAGAATGGTCACCCTTTTTAGGAAAAGACTGAATGTAGGCAAACTTCTAGCAAAAAGGAAAGGTAGATGTTGACAGATAGTTGAAAGAGTTTGACTAGGCAAGGTGTAAGCACAGAGGGGCAGTTTTTTAGAACAATAGGAGGGACCCCATCAGGTCCATAAGCCTTCCAAGGGTTTAGGCCAGCGAGGGTATGGAAAACATCATTGCAAAGAATTTTAATAGGTAGCATGAAGTAGTCAGAGAGTGGAAGAGAGGGAGGAACAAGCCCTGAATCATCCAAGATATTGAGTTTTTTTGGGAAGAGTTCAGTTTTAGAGGTGGATGTAATAGAACTGGTGCCATCTAGTTGAAATGAAGGAAAGAAGAAGCAAAGTTACTGGAGATGTTTTTGGCTAGGTGCTAGAAGTCATGAGGGGAGTTAGATCTTGAAAAATTGTGACACTTTCTATTAATGAAATAGTTTTTGGCTAGTTGGAGAACTGACTTGGCATGGTTCTGGGCAGAAATATAAAGCACATGAGATTCTGGTGATGGAAGGCTCAAGTACCTTTTGTGGGGCACCTCTCTATCATGTATAGCACAAGAATGCATATCTGTTGCATTCATCAGAAAAAAAAAAAAAGCAAATAAAGATGCTGAGTTTGTTTTTCATGAGAGTGAGGAACCACATTGCAGGTGGAGCAGAGGAGAAGAATGCCGCAATGTGGATGATCCTTCTGAGCTGCAGGTGACAGGCTGCTCTCCCAATAACTACTTCTACTCTGGGTTCTCAGCACTGCAGACCATCATTGATATGGCTCTGACTAATGTGAGTCTTAATGCTCAATTGGAAATTGTTGCATGTATGAGGAGTTTGGAAACTTAATTGGAATAAACAACTAAGGAAGTGAGTGTGTATGTGTGTGTGTGAATATATTTATAGAATAAGAGTAGATAGAGTAGAGTGTGTGTGTGTGTGTGTGTGTGTGTGTGTGTGTGTGTGTGTGTGTGTGTGTGTGTGTGTGTGTGATTTTGTTTCACAGTCTGTTCTCCTTTGAATAATGATCAGCCCTTTTTTTTCTGGACAATTTTATTTATTGTGTGAAAGTGGCTGTTAGTGGTGCCAGTCTTACCATGTGGATTACTATGTAGCTTAATTTTCCACTCACAGCTGACCACTGCTGCAAATGTCAAAGTACCAAATGTCATACTTGAAAACTTTCCAAGAGGAGGTTTTCAGACAGGTGGTGGCACTGCTCTTCGCTCCATTGTGCCACTGTATATGGTGTTTGCTTGGGCACAGTTTATTATATACATGATGATGCTGGTGGTGGAAGAGAAAGAGAAGAAACTGAAGGAGAGCATGAAGATGATGGGACTGCGTGATTCTGTCTACTGGTGAGCCTGAGTTTAGTTATGGCTACCTGTTTTAGAATGATCTGCTTATCTACTTCACATTCTTCAGCTGTTCTTCATTAGTGAAATAGCTATTTGCCAATGAAAATTTTTACAGTAGAAAATTGATACTAGTGAGAGCTAGCAGCTTTACTGCATTATCACTATTTTGTGTCATTATAGATGCCTATTCCTTTCTCTTCCTTCTTCTTGGTTGGAGTTAGCATAATAGGAAATGGATACTTTATGATGGAGTGATGGCTGCTTTTCTTAGCAGTTACTCTTATCACCATCAGATTAAAAAAATGTCATGGCCTTTCTCAGCAGTTACTGTTATCATCAGTTAAAAAGAAAAATGTGTAACTTCTTTTTCCTTTCATTTCAGGTTGTCGTGGTTCACCATATACGCTGTATATGTGCTTTTTTTGTCCTTGGTTTGCATCATTCTGCTGCCACTTGCCAACGTCTTTCAGAAGGCCAATATCTTCCTCCTGTTCCTGGTGTTCATCCTCTATGGCTTCTCCTCCATCATGTTTGGCTTCATGCTAACACCTTTCTTCAACAAAGCAAAAGTAAGTTGTGATAACCTCAGTCTTGGTTATTTGGGTTTTAAATTATTAATATAACAAGCTCACTTGCAGAATAATAATGCTGTGGTTAGCTGGTGTGCATTCCATACACAGTAGTCAGCTGGTCAATAGTCAGGTATGTGCATTCCACTTGTTGAGATATTTTTTCTTATTTTCATCCATAGAGGGTTGTTTATTTTGCTTCATAAGTGTATGGAAGTGAAACATGGCAATTATCTGCTACTAGAGTGTTCATAGAGCAATGGAAAGATCAATTATAGCAACAGCACAAGAGAAATATGTAAGACACATCTTTTGTATCACAGAGACACTGATCACAAGATTGGTTAATGATCCTTCAGAGTGATTGAGGATTTAGCCTTTCCCCAGCAACCACTAGACACATGCACTATCATTGAGCCTTTAGTGAAAAATTGCATAAAAAAGTCTGTGTTAGTCTATATTTGCTGCATCACCACAAAATATCAGCAGAAATAAAGAACACAAACCAAAATTTAGGCTGTATAAATAATGAAGGTGAAAATAAACATAGATGGGAAGGACTTGTAACGTAGAGAACAGATGCCAGATGAATCAGAAAGGCTGACTGACTGGATCCAAGAGATAGCAAGTGTAAAGATAAGACAGAAAAGTTTTGAAAGCAGAAAATAGCAGATGATTTTGTGCAGTGACTTACAAAAAAATGTTGAGGATTGAGGTATTTGTTCAACCTTAGACTTGTGGATGCTAATGGTAATGGCAGAGTGCTGATTCACTATTCACTATCTCAATTACAGTAACTTTGCCTGATCCATCACCACTGTAAGACGCACCATGCAAAACTACACATGATAATTTCTTATTTGATTAGAGCAAATTAGACTAGAACTGCACTCACTATTATTACTGACATGTTACTTTGTGTTTCAGGTTGCAGGAGTTGTTGGGAATCTGGTCCAGATCTCCTTCAGTCTTCTGTTTTACCTCCAAGTCTTCCTTGAAGATGAAGTGTCCCCTGGAGTTTTCTGGGGTCTTTCACTCCTCTCTCCCTGTGCATTTGCCTTTGCAATTGATAAGGTACTGAAAGGACAGGTTGGGGAGACAAGGCAGGGTGATCAAGTAATAAGATTATGTTATATACTGTGTTCAAGAGTTGTTTAGAATGGTGAGGTTGCCTTTGTGGACAGATGATGTGTGTCTGAGTGAGTGACACATCACACTTGTCTAACAAACTCATTGTTGCAATGTTTATAGAATATGAGATCAGATCCTGTTTTCCATCATTCCTATCTACTTTTATCTACCTTTAAATTCTAGGATGTTCCTAGTATACATCACTTTCAGTCTATTCTAGGTTTCAGGATTTATAGTTTGAAAACAAAATTATATATTAAGAAACAAAATTTCTTTACTTTAATCTTATTTCATATCATCTTCACCTCATGTCTTACCAATGAATCCAGACTGATCACTGTTTTCCTGCATATTCTTTTTAATAGTTATGATGATATACTTTTTTTTCATAATTTAATAGTGTAGATCTATTTCCATTTCTAAGTTATATGTGTTTATGATATTTTATTATTAATTACATTGATAAAATTGAATTGAATAAGTGCTGTAATTTGCTCTCATAACATTAAACTGTACCACATAATCATAAGTGAGATGCAAGGTGTCTTTTCCTTGGTGTTCTGGATGAAATTAAGATTCATTTATGAAGTGTCATCATTCTCATCCGTTATCCCCTTCAGGTGATCCTGTTTGACTTCTCTGCTAATGGTCTGACCTTTGACTCTATCTGGGACGGCAAAGGACTTCCCTTTGCTGGCAGCCTCATCATGCTCACCATCGATATATTCCTCTATCTGTTTCTGGCATACTACCTGGATAATGTTATTCCAAGTAGGTCCTCACCTTCCCTGCCTTTGTTGTCACTTCACTGTTGTTGTTATTGCTGCTGTTATCCAGTACTGATTAATTATTCAATAAAGATCTCTTTATTTTCTTCACCATGCTGTTTGTCTCAGTTTATTCAGACTAATTAGTCCCCCCCTTCTCTCTCTCTCTCTCTCTCTCTCTCTCTCTCTCTCTCTCTCTCTCTCTCTCTCTCTCTCTCTCTCTCTCTCTCTCTCTCTCTCTCTCTCTCTCTCTCTCTCTCTCTCTCTCTCTCTCTCTCTCTCTCTCTCTATTTTGTAAGACCATTCTCCTATTGTGTAGTTAATTTTAAAGATGTTTCATGTGCGTTTATGTGCGCAGTGACTTAACCTGCTCTTGTGCCCGCACTCTTGTTGAATCTTCAGAGTTTTCCACCATCTGCCTACGACTACAGAGTTACTCTCAAACTAAATTTATCTGTGCTGTATACATCTCACCTAACTCCTCTGACTATAAGAAATTCTTTGACTACTTAACTTCCAAAGTGGAGCACATTCTGACCCTCTTCCCTTTTGCAGAGATCTCCACTCTTGGAGACTTCAATGTTCACCACCAGCTTTGGCTTTCCTCTCCCTTCACTGACCATCCTGGTGAACTAGCCTTCAACTTTGCTATCCTCCACGACCTAGAGCAATTGTTGCAACACCCTACTCATATTCCTGACTGTCTTGCAGATACGCCCAACATTCTTGACCTTTTCCTGACCTCTAATCCTTCTGCTTATGCTGTCACCCTTTCTTCTCCATTGGGCTCCTCCGATCACAATCTCATATCTGTATCTTGTCCTATTGCTCCAATCCCTCCTCAGGATCCCCCTAAGTGAAGGTGCCTCTGATGTTTTGCCTCTGCTAGTTGGAGGGACCTGAGGAGGTATTTTGCTGATTTTCCACGGAATGACTACTGCTTCTGTGTCAGAGACCTGTCTTTGTGTGCTGAGCGCATAACAGAAGTGATAGTGTCTGGCATGGAGGCGTAACATTCTTCACTCTTTTTCTCGACCTACACCTTCCAAACCTTGGTTTAACATAGCTTGTTCTTGTGCTGTACTTGATAGAGAGGTGGCCCACAAAAGGTACTTAAGCCTTCCATCACCAGAATCTCATACACTTTATATTTCTGCCCATAACCATGCCTAGTTTGTTCTTCAACTAGCCAAAAACTCCTTCATTAATAGAAAGTGTCAAAACCTTTCAAGTTCTAACTCCCCTCTTGACTTCTGGCATTTAGCCAAAAATATCTCCATAACTTTGCTTCTTCTTCTTTCCCTCCTTTATTTCAGCCAGATGGCACCACTGCTATCACACCTATTTCTAAAGCTGAACTCTTTGCTCAAACCTTTGCTAAAAACTCTACCTTGAACGATTCTGGGCTTGTTCCTCCCTCTTCTCCACCCTCTGACTACTTCATGCTACCTATTAAAATTCTTCGCAATGATGTTTTCCATGCCCTTGCTGGCCTAAACCCTTGGAAGGCTTATGGACCTGATGGGGTCCCTCCTATTGTTCTCCGAAACTGTGCCTCCGTGCTTGCACCTTGCCTAGTCAAACTCTTTCAGCTCTGTCTGTCAACATCTACCTTTCCTTCTTGCTAGAAGTTTGCCTACATTCAGCCTGTTCCTGAAAAAGGTGACCGTTCTAATCCCTCGAACTACTGTCCTATTGCTTTAATTTCCTCTATCTAAAGTTTTTGAATCTGTCCTCAACAGGAAGATTCTTAAACATCTATCACTTCACAAACTTCTATCTGATCGCCAGTATGGCATTTTTTTTTATTAGACTTTTGTTGCCCTTGGCCAGTGTCCCTCCTACTTTTGTTTGTAAAGTGTTCAGTTATTGATATTTTTTTTTTCTCAATTTCAGGTGAATATGGCACCAAAAGAAAACCTTGGTTTATATTTCAGAAGTCATTTTGGGTAAAAAGTCGTAGCAAATTCTATAAGGTAATGTTGGATATATATATATATATATATATATATATATATATATATATATATATATATATATATATATATATATATATATATATATATATATGTGTGTGTGTGTGTGTGTGTGTGTGTGTGTGTGTGTGTGTGTGTGTTGGAGTGCTTTGTCTTGACTATTCCTGCCTCTGAAAGGGCATCACCCTGATATTAAAATATATATAGTGCTGGATGCAGAAATAGAACATGCATATATGCACACCATCTAGGCATGAATATGGTTAGATGGTATTATGTAACTAGCAACATGGAAAGTTAGAAAATTGTCATCAACATTATAATTTTGTTCATTATCCTTATTTTCCCTTATGGGGTTGGAGAGCTCATAGGCTTCCTGTAAAACACAACTAGGTAAATACAACTAGGTAAATACACACACACACACACACACACACACACACACACACACACACACACACACACACACACACACACATATATATATATATATATATATATATATATATATATATATATATATATATATATATATATATATGATGGCATCAGGACCATAGGGGCTCAAATGCCACCTCCCCAAATATGGAGTTACACATATCAAAAGAATAGGCAACTCTTCCTCTGTCTAGCTGTGATGTTTGCAAAACTATTTTCCAGCTTCCATATGGTTGAAAGTGCTTTAGTAGCAAGTGGAGTCGTGACTCATCAACTTGGGATTCACGTGTTGCGTGTGGCAGTTGAGCCAAGGGGCACGTTCATTCCAGACCAGCTGGGCTCAAGTCCAGTGAAAGGGAATCAGCCATTGGGAGCATGTGATGTACAATGCATAACCATCTCTCGCCCAATCAACATTTTTCTCCATAACAAACGTGTCACCTGGAGCCAATCACCATGCTGCTTACTAGCCTTCCTCATGATTCCTTTTCCAGTCCTGCCCAAACCTCATTCATACTCAATCTTTTCCTCAGAGTAATTAGTATCACCTGTTAACCCTTTGTCTTACCATCATTACTAACATCATTTTAATGACTTCCTCTAACATAGCATTCATTCAGTTTGTTGCTTTCTTTTAATTAACTAATGTACTGTAGTACCAATACAATAGTCTGTTCACTTAAGCTAGATTCCTGGCTCCTAGGCAGGTTTATAAGCTTGGAGCTGATTGGCTGCTCTGCTCTTTTGCTAGAACTTATGTTGAGCCACATTTTGCATGCTTGACTGAAAAATGTTTGTACATTATATGCCATAACTTACTTCATATATGGGATAGCCAGTTTTTGTTGACACCATCAGACTCGGCAGTGACTATAGAATCAATATGTATTGCAAAAACTTGACAAAGCAAAAAAGGAAAATGGTATTATGACGAGTTGAACTGTGATGTTAAAAAGATGTTTATAACATGCTTTACTTATGCTTGCTATTTTCAGCAGTTAATCGTGGAATGCTGAAATACATTATTACATTATGTAGGAAAAACTCTTGAACATGATAGTGTGATCAGAATGCAGATAAAGCTCCACATATTGAAAACACAGTCATTTATAGCTCACAGTCAGCTGTGAGCTTACAAACTCACCTAGGTGCCAAGAATCTAGCTTAAAAGAACAGGCTATAGTATTTTCTCCTATTTTTTCAATACTCTGAGCCTATGATACTTTTGCTTCATGTAGTTAATTATATTATTATTATTATTATTATTATTATTATTATTATTATTATTATTATTATTATTATTATACTGTGTTCTTTTGCTGTTGTGATAACAGGATGGTGTTAAAAACTTCATTATTTACTTCAGGTAAAAGATTTTATTAAGGTTTAAATCCCAGATCATGCAAAAAAATGTACACAAACTTAAAGGGGGTTACATTTTACATACTAGCATGCATATGCACCCTACATTTTTTGTTATTTTGATCAAAAAATTCTGAACAGCAGGGCTTTTGTTTGAAATTTAGTTGAAATTGATATCTTTCTTAGAAGTGGTGCCCAAAAGATAATTACTCCCAGTAAGGTCTAAAGCACTGGATCAGGGGGTACTATGAACTCATCATTAAACCCAGCTGTGACCTCACTGAAATTTCCCTTTGTGTCTCACAACACAAAGGGACAGTCACAGCTTACCCTCTAAAGACAACTCTCTTCCTCCACACAAAACTACAACCACCTAACAACACACACACAGCCTTCACTCAAAAAATTCAAAATTATCATGGTGACTCCTACATCAGCCTCGGAGTCCCCATCTGGGGAGGGGACCACAAATGTCCCCAGGTCGGACTGCCCTTCTGACAACGACCCTAAGTGTCTTGACTCCCCCCCCCTCAACTTTTTCTTCATTAACTTCTGCAACATTCGCGGTCTAAGATCTAATTTTCAATCTGTAGAACACCATCTCTCCTCTTCTAAACCTCATCTTCTTTTCCTCACTGAAACTCAGGTGTCTGAGGCAACTGAAGTAGTCCCTTTTCTGTTCCCTCCTACTTTTTCTATCCTCATTTTCAATCCAAAGCTGGATGTTGCATTTATGTGTGCAATGACTTAACCTGCTCTTGTGCCCATGCTCTTGAATCTTACAAGTTTTCCACCATCTGGCTACAACTACAGTCACTCTCAAACTAAATTTGTCTGTGGTGTATACCTCTCACCCACTCTCTCTCTGACTATAAGAAATTCTTTGACTACTTAACTTCCAAAGTGGAGCACATTCTGATTTTCTTCCCTTTTGCAAAGATCTCCATTCTTGGAGACTTCAGTGTTCACCACCAGCTTTGGCTTTCCTCTCCCTTCACTGACTGTCCTGGTGAACTAGCCTTCAACTTTGCTATCCTCCACAACAGAGCAATTGGTGCAACACTCTACTTGTATTCCTGACCATCTTGGAGATATGCCCAACAATCTTGGCCTTTTTCCTGACCTCTAATCCTCCTACTTGTGCTGTTACCCTCTTTTTTTCCGTTGGGCTCTTGCGATCACAATCTCATATCTGTATCTTGTCCTATCGCTTCAATCCCTCCTCAGGATCCCCCTAAACGAAGGTGCCTCTGGCATTTTGCCTCTGCTAGTTGGAGGGACCTGAGGAGGTATTTTGCTGATTTTCCTTGGAATGACTACTGTCTCCATGTCAGAGACCCATCTTTGTGTGCTGAGTGCATAACAGAGGTGATAGTGTCTGGCATGGAGGTGTACATTCCTCACTCTTTTTCACGACCTAAATGTTCCAACCCTTGGTTTAACACGGCGTGTTCTTATGCTTTACATGATAGAGAGGTGGCCCACAAAAGGTACTTAAGCCTTCCATCACCAGAATCTCATGCACTTTATATTTCTGTCCGGAACCATGCCAAGTCTGTTCTCCAACTAGCCAAAAACTCTTCATTAACAGAAAGTGTCTAAATCTTTCAAGATCTAACTCTACTCATGATTTCTGGCACCTAGCCAAAAATATCTCCAATAACTTTGGTTCTTCTTTCCCTCCTTTATTTCAACCACATGGCACCATTTCTATCATATCTATTTCAGAAGCCGAAGTCTTTGCTTAGACTTTTGTTAAAAACTCTACTTTGGATGATTCAGGGCTTATTCCTTCCTCTCCTCCACCCTCTGACGACTTCATGCTACTTTGGATGATTCAGGGTTTATTTCTCCCTCTCCTCCACCCTCTGACGACTTCATGGTACCTATTAAAATTCTTTGCAATGATGCTTTCCATGCCCTCGCTAGCCTAAACCCTTGGAAGGCTTATGGACCTGATGGGGTCCCTCCTATTGTTCTCCAAAACTGTGCCTCCATGCTTGTGCCTTGCCAAGTCAAACTCTTTCAGCTCTGTCTGTCAATATCTACCTTTCTTTCTTGCTGGAAGTTTGCCTACATTCAACCTGTTCCTAAAAAGGGTGACCGTTCTAATCCCTCAAACTACTGTCCTGTTGCTTTAATTTCCTGCCTATCTAAAGTTTTTTTAATCTATTCTCAATAGGAAGATTCTCAAACATCTATCACTTCACAACCTTCTATCTGTTTGCCAGTATGGGTTCTGTCAAGGATGCTCTACTGCTGATCTTCTGGCTTTCCTTACTGAGTTTTGGTTATCCTCTTTTAGAGATTTTGATGAAACTTTTGCTGTTCCCTTATATATATCAAAAGCTTTTGATAGATTCTTGCATAAAGCTTTGATTTGTAAACTACCCTTCTACAGCTTCTATCCTTCTCTCTGTAACTTCATCTCAAGTTTCCTTTCTGACCATTCTATTGCTGCTGTGGTAGACGGTCACTGTTCTCGTAAATCTGTTATCAGTGCTGTTCCTCAGAGTTCGGTCCTGTCACCCACTCTCTTCTTCTTATTCATTAATGATCTTCTAAACCAAACTTCTTGTCCTATCCACACGTACGCTGATGATACCACCCCGCACTTTTCCACGTCTTTTCATAGATGTCCAACTCTTCAGGAAGTAAACATTTCATGCAGGGAAGCCACAGAAAGCCTGACTTCTGATCTTTCAAAAATTTCTGATTGGGGCAGAGCAAAGTTGGTATTGTTCAATGCCTCAAAAGCTCAATTCCTTCATCTATCAAATCGACACAACCTTCCAGATAACTATCCCTTCTTCATTGACACTCAAATGTCCCCCTCTTCTACACTGAACATCCTTGGTCTGTCCTTTACTTAAAATCTGAACTGGAAACTTCACATCTCATCTCTAGCTAAAACAGTCTCTATGAAGTTAGGCTTTCTGAGATATCTCCGCCAGTTTTTCTCACACCACAGCTGCTAAGTCTGTACAAGGGCCTTATCTGTCCATGTATAGAGTATGCTTCACATGTCTGGGGGGGTTCAACTCATACCCCTTTTCTAGACAGGGTGGAATCAAAAGCTTTTCGTCTCAACTCCTCTCCTCTGACTGTCTTCAGCCTCTCTCTCATCACTGCAATGTTGCATCTCTAGCTGTCTTCTACCACTCTTTTCATGCTAACTGCTCTTCTGATCTTGCTAACTGCATGCCTTCCCTCCTCCTGTGGCCTTGCTGCACAAGACTTTCTTCTTTCTCTTGCCCCTATTCTGTCCACCTCTCTAATGCAAGAGTTAACCAGTATTCTCAGTCATTCATCCCTTTCTCTGGTAGACTCTGGAACTCCCTGCCTGCTTCTGTATTTCTACCTTCCTATGACTTGAATTCTTTCAAGAGGGAGGTTTCAAGACACTTATCCTTCAATTTTTTACTACTGCTTTGGACCCTTTTCTGGGACTGGAATCTCAGTGGGCTTTTTTTGCCCTTGGCTGGTGCCCCTCCTACATAAAAAAAAAAAAAAAACTTTAGATGCAGTTTTCTCAATTTACAAAATGGCACTTGAAGCCCTATGGTCCTGATGCCCTCATATATATATATATATATATATATATATATATATATATATATATATATATATATATATATATATATATATATATATATATATATATATATATAGTGGAACACCAGTTATCAAATGCCTCCCTTTTTGAACAAATTGCTTTTCAAACAAAATGTTGAACTCATTATTGTTTCAGTTGCAATATCATCATTCAGTTCTAGAACAAAGTTACTTGATTTCAAATATTAAAAGACATAGCAAAAGCTGCCATTTATTACTAATTTACAGTTTCTATAAATATATACTTTGTTTTTATGTATTTGGAGGAGAGACACAGAGTGTAAGACAGTAATTCAATCTTTGAAATAAGGTAAATGTGATCCTGGTGAAAAGCCTCAACTTAAACAGTTTTCAGTGCTCAGGAGTTATCCTGAGCCATCTGTGTTTCTCTTGATGACCCCCAACACCATCAGTAATGCACAACTGCATTTTTCCAGTAGATTTTCCCAGCAGCAACTGCTATGATCACCTTCATTTTGGCAGTAAGTGGATTGGTCCTTTCTGTGTCATTTTGTAGGGCACCCCCCACTAGATTGGTGACAAAGAGAATACCTGCACAGTCTAAACTATCTTCTAGTGAGTTCTCAGTCACTAAGTTTATTCAGTACATCCTTTCTGGATAAATAATTTGTGAGCTGGAGATGTTGTGAAGCAGCCATCTTGGTTGTGGGTGCATCTGTCATAACCCAATAAGACTAGTGTCTGAGAATGGATTAATTAATTTTACATTGATTTGTATGGGGAAAATAGTTTAAGTTTTTTGATATTTCATATTTTGAACAGCATGCAGGAATGAATTAAGTTCTAGAACTGAGGTTCCACTGTATATATATATATATATATATATATATATATATATATATATATATATATATATATATATATATATATATATATATATATATATATATATATATATATATATATATATATATATATATTTGAACCCTGCACTGAGTTCATGTAGGAGATGGTTCTGGGAAGCTAGTCCAGGTGCAGCAGCTTTGTGAATGGGCTGGGAATTGTGGTTGTAACAATATATATATATATATATATATATATATATATATATATATATATATATATATATATATATATATATATATATATATATATATGGCTTCCCTGAACCACCATCTTCATGGACTCAGTACGGGTTTCAGATACAGGTGTACAGGGTCCCTTGTGACTCCTGCTCCCCTTTCACAATGGTCCTAACACCAGGTCACACTAATTGAGAGCACCAGTCTGTTTTACCTACCTACAGACAAGGGAAATACTCTAACAACAATTAACTCCCACGTCTAGGGAAAAACAATTATAACAAGTACTAATACATATCTGGTCAAGGTATAAAACCCCACTGGACAACCGCCCTTAGTAACAAACCACCCTCTGTCCAACAGCATGTTATAGCCTCAAGCCAAGTAGTGTTGTTTACTGCCTCCTGGATGGCAAACCTTGCCAGGACCTGAGGAGGGAGTAGAGTTCACTACACATCTAATTACTTAAGTCCTCTGCAAGTCAGGCACCTTCCAGGGGCCTGATGCACTAGTATTTAATACTTAACAACCTCACTAATTACGACTGCAAATGAGTGCCTATGAACACACAGGAGGGTCATTCACCACTCACTGTACAAGAGCTTGGCCTGCACACACACACAGCCAAGGAGTCACTTCTCAGGGTATGGAGTGCGTTATACACAACTACCCTCTGTGACAGACTAACTCTTATACCTACCTTAGTCTCCTTCAGATATTAGTGCTCATCTCAATGTGTCTGCTCCGTGTAAGTGCTGGGTATTGACTGACTGTTAGAAAGAGTGCCACTCTCCCTCTGCTGCTTTGGGGAGGGAGATACAAAGAAGGGGGGAAGGTTTGGCGACACACATACATATGTACACCCACCCACACTCTGCTCCCCCTTCTGTCGTACACAAACAAAACACTTTAATTCTGAAAATTCTAATGATCAAACTAGGAGGGCTAGACAAATACTGATTATTTTATTGTCAAGAGCAACTCTTCTGCTAAATACTGAATGAGGCTTAAACTGAATGGCTAAGGTGAAGTAAGGAAATTTGTATATGGAATATGAGTGACTGCACAGATATTATCTTGGGAGCTTCAGGCTATGCACCCAGGACATATCCAAGTCTCGCTCCCAACCTGTCTCTCTTCTCAGCTCTCTCTCTCTCTCTCTCTCTCTCTCTCTCTCTCTCTCTCTCTCTCTCTCTCTCTCTCTCTCTCTCTCTCTCTCTCTCTCTCTCTCTCTCTCTCTCTCTCTCTCTCTCATGCTTTTTATAGTAGGTAGGTGAGACAAGACACCTTGTATTGTTCATCATAGGTGTAAAAATACAGAGGAGGTACATCCTCAGCTCCTTCACTGTATCTCTCTCTTTTTTTTTTTTTATGCAGGAATCCAGTAGTTATATTCTTTCATTCTATTCACAAAATGCACAGCCAGCCTGTGTCTTCTCTATCGCAGGAGAGATAAATGTCTGATTCTTGCATTCATTACATGGAAAGTATAAAGCATTTATTTGTTAGGATTAAAATCATAAAGTACAAGGAATGCTTCTCATATGAAATATGAAGTAGGAGGTGTATCTCTTATATTAAAGTATAATTTGTTCTTCCGTTGCATAGAAATATGAATAATAAAATTACCATATTTCAAGATGAAATAGTGCACATTTATGATGAAAATTAAGTATATAAGGAGTGTGTTTAATGAGATACAGAAGCTCTAAGATCTAATATCAGAACACTTTTTCTTCATCTTGCAGCTGTCACCTACTGAAGGTGTCAACAATCAAACATTTTCAGTTGAGCTTCCAGACAATCCAGATGTGGAGTTAGTGTCTGATGAGATGAAGCAGAGGACAGCTGTACGTATTCGTAACTTGGAGAAGATTTTCAGTTCACGAGGAAAGAAACCTGTGAAAGCAGTGGATGGTATGTTGCATTTCTGTCACATCTATAGTGAAAGTGATGGTGTGTAGGCCCAGATGTCGCAGTGGATGTGATTATCATCCACCACAGTTTCAAAGACCAGTGAGACAGAGATGAGTGCTGAGATCATGTATAGCTTTAGCACATGGCTCCAGTTTTACTCTCTAGGGATAGGATGAGCCAATGGAAAATCTTTACCTAATGATAGAAACTTAATCTCTTCTAACATGTTGATATGAAAATGTGAGACTGTGTGTGATAATGGTGACATAATTACTGATGGATCTATGGTTACAGATTTCAGCTTGGACATCTATGAAGGGCAGATAACAGCCATCCTAGGTCACAATGGAGCTGGCAAGACAACATTGTTCAACATCTTGACAGGCATGACTGCTCCTTCCCAAGGCTCAGCAACCATCTTTGGCCTGGACATCAGGTGACTGTTCTACTTTTGGCTGGCTTCATTTTTTTTTTTTTTTTGTAAGAAGGGCAACATAAGGAAAAAGTATAACCCAGTAAGGTGTCAGTCCCTAGAGAAAAAGCAAGAGCAATTATCTAAAACTGTCTTGTGTTTTTTATTTCAGTTAAGGAGTTCAGAATATGTCAATATGCAGGTTTCAGTGATGTCCTTTCCCCTGAAGGACTGCTTTTAAAGATAGATTCATTGATAACAAAGACAAAGTTAATCCTAAGTACTTTTCTTTGGACTTCTTCAAAACTTAATGGATTTTTCAGAGGCAAGTAAGGTTATATGAATACAATTTCCTAAAGCAGTGATGTAAAAAATTCAGTAAACTTCATACCTATAGATAAAAAAAAAGTGAATGGACAAATGGACTGTTTTATGCTACGAGCTCTGCAGAAACAAAGAGGAATTAGAGGTGTGATAGGTGGAGATAATTGTGAGAAATTGCTTTTTTGCCTGAAATAATTTGTACAATAAGATATGCTACTTTGGGCAGTTGTATACATGATCAACTATTATATAGGTGCATCTCACTATGGTTTCAGTGTCACTATTTTTTTTTTTTTTTTATGTAGGAAGGACACTGGCCAAGGGCAACAAAAGTCCAGTAAAAAAATATGCCCACTGAAATGCCAGTCCCATAAAAGGGTCAAAGCAGTGGTCAAAAATTGATGAATAAGTGTCTTGAAACCTCCCTCTTGAAGGAATTCAAGTCATAGGAAGGTAGAAATACAGATGCATGCAGGGAGTTCCAGAGTTTACCAGAGAAAGGGATGAATGATTGAGAATACTGGTTAACTCTTGCGTTAGAGAGGTGGACAGAATAGGGGTGAGAGAAAAAAGAAAGTCTTGTGCAGCGAGGCCGCTGAAGGAGGGGAGGCATACAGTTAGCAAAATCAGAAGAGCAGTTAGCATGAAAATAGCGGTAGAAGACAGCCAGATATGCAACATTGCGGCAGTGAGAGAGAGGCTGAAGACAGTCAGTTAGAGGAGGGGAGTTGATGAGACGAAAAGCTTTTGATTCCACCCTGTCTAGAAGAGCAGTATGAGTGGAGACCCCCCCAGACATGTGAAGCATACTCCATACATGGATGGATAAGGCCCTTGTACAGAGTTAGCAGCTGGGGGGGTGAGAAAAACTGGCGAAGATGTCTCAGAACGCCTAACTTTATAGAAGCTGTTTTAGCTAGAGATGAGATGTGAAGTTTCTAGTTCAGATTATAAGTAAAGGACTGACCGAGGATGTTCAGTGTAGAAGAGGGGGACAGTTCAGTGTCATTGAAGAAGAGGGGATAGTTGTCTGGAAGGTTGTGTCGAGTTGATAGATGGAGGAATTGAGTTTTTGAGGCATTGAACAATACCAACTTTGCTCTGCCCCAATCAGAAATTTTAGAAAGATCAGAAGTCAAGCATTCTGTGGCTTCACTGCATGATATGTTTACCTCCTGAAGGGTTGGACGTCTATGAAAAGACGTGGAAAAGTGCAGGGTGGTATCATCAGCGTAGGAGTGGATAGGACAAGAAGTTTGGTTTAGAAGATCATTAATGAATAATAAGAAGAGAGTGGGTGACAGGACAGAACCCTGAGGAACACCACTGTTAATAGATTTAGGAGAAGAACAGTGACCGTCTACCACAGCAGCAATAGAACGGTCAGAAAGGAAACTTGAGATGAAGTTACAGAGAGAAGGATAGAAACCGTAGGAGGGTAGTTTGGAAATCAAAGCTTTGTGCCAGACTCTATCAAAAGCTTTTGATATGTCCAAGGCAACAGCAAAAGTTTCACCAAAATCTCTAAAAGAGGATGACCAAGACTCAGTAAGGAAAGCCAGAAGATCAGCAGTAGAGCGGCCTTGACGGAACCCATACTGGTGATCAAATAGCAGATTGTGAAGTGATAGATGTTTAAGAATCTTCCTGTTGAGGATAGATTCAAAAACTTTAGATAGGCAGGAAATTAAAGCAATAGGACAGTAGTTTGAGGGATTAGAACAGTCACCCTTTTTAGGAACAGGTTGAATGTAGGTAAACTTCCAGCAAGAAGGAAAGGTAGATGTTGACAGACAGAGCTGAAAGAGTTTGACTAGGCAAGGTGCAAGCACAGAGGCACAGTTTCGGAGAACAATAGGAGGGACCCCATCAGGTCCATAAGCCTTCCGAGGGTTTAGGCCAGCGAGGGCATGGAAAACATCATTGCGAAGAATTTTAATACGTGGCATGAAGTAGTCAGAGGGTGGAGGAGAGGGAGGAACAAGCCCAGAATTGTCCAAGGTAGAGTTTTTAGCAAAGGTTTGAGTGAAGAGTTCAGCTTTAGAAATAGATGTGATAGCAGTGGTGCCATCTGGTTGAAATAGAGGAGGGAAAGAAGAAGAAGCAAAGTTATTGGAGATATTTTTGGCTAGATGCCAGAAATCATGAGTAGAGTTAGATCTTGAAAGGTTTTGACATTTTCTGTTAATGAAGGAGTTTTTGGCTAGTTGGAGAACAGACTTGGCATGGTTCCGGGCAGAAATATAAAGTGCATGAGATTCCGGTGATGGAAGGCTTAAGTACCTTTTGTGGGCCACCTCTCTATCATGTATAGCACGAGAACAAGCTGTGTTAAACTAAGGTTTAGAATGTTTAGGACGAGAAAAAGAGTGAGGAATGTACACCTCCATGCCAGACACTATCACCTCTGTTATGCGCTCAGCACACAAAGACGGGTCTCTGACACGGAAGCAGTAGTCATTCCAAGGAAAATCAGCAAAATACCTCCTCAGGTCCCCCCAACTAGTAGAGGCTAAACGCCAGAGGCACCTTCGCTTAGGGGGATCCTGAGGAGGGATTGGAGCGATAGGACAAGATAAAGATATGAGATTGTGATCGGAGGAGCTCAACGGAGAAGAAAGGGTGACAGCATAAGCTGAAGGATTAGAGGTCAGGAAAAGGTCAAGAATGTTGGGCTTATCTCCAAGACGTTCAGGAATATGAGTAGGGTGTTGCACCAATTGCTCTAGGTCATGAAGGATAGCAAAGTTGTAGGCTAGTTCACCAAGATGGTCAGTGAAGGGAGAGAAAAGCCAAAGCTGGTGGTGAACATTGAAGTCTCCAAGAATGGAGATCTCTGCAAAAGGGAAGAGGGTCAGAATGTGCTCCACTTTGGAAGTTAAGTAGTCAAAGAATTTCTTATAATCAGAGGAGTTAGGTGAGAGGTATACAGCACAGATAAATTTAGTATGAGAGTGACTCTGTAGTCATAGCCAGATGGTGGAAAACTCGAAAGATTCAAGAGCGTAGGCACAAGAGCAGGTTAAGTCATTGCGCACATAGACGCAGCATCCAGCTTTGGATCGAAAATGAGGATAGAGAAAGTAGGAGGGAACAGAAAAGGGGCTACTGTCAGTTGCCTCAGACACCTGAGTTTCAGTGAGGAAAAGAAGATGAGGTTTAGAAGAGGAGAGGTGGTGTTCTACAGATTAAAAATTAGATCTTAGACCACAAATGCTGCAGAAGTTAATGAAGAAAAAGTTGAGGCGGGTGTCAAGACACTTAGGGTCGTCAACAGAAAGACAGTCTGACCTGGGGACATTTATGGTCCCCTCCCCAGATGGGGACTCCGAGGCTGGTGTAGGAGTCGCCATGATGGTTTTTAAATTTTTGAGTGAAGGGTGTGTGTGTTATTAGGTGCTTGTAGTTTTGTGTGGAGGAAGAGAGTTGTCTTTAGAGGGCAGGCTGTGACTGCCCCCTTGTGTTGTGAGACATAAAGGGAAACGTTCAGTGAGGTCACAGCTGGGTTTAATGACAAGACATGCTACTTTGGTCAGCTGTATGCATGATTGACTGTTATATAGGTGCATCTCACTATGGTTTTAATGTCACTATTTACAATTAACCTCATAAAGGAACTTGCTTTTGAATGACTAATTTTGTATGGAGTAAAGAAAGAAGGTAGCAATTGCATTCAGTTCATACATATCAATTTTAGAGGAACCAAGCCTGATTACACACTGAGGCAGACTCATTATTACTTTGATCATTTAAAGAAAGTTCTGTGGCTGTATGACTTTGCTTGTGAACACCATGACCAACCACCATTTTATTCTTTATTCTAGTGACATAAATGAGCTGACAGAAATCCGGAAAAACACTGGCATCTGTCCACAGCATGATGTTGTCTTCCTGTCCCTCACTGCCAGGGAACACCTCCGCTTCTTTGCCCGCATCAGAGTAAGGCACAGCAGGGTTGGTCAGAGGTGCTAGTGATCCCAGAGACTGATTTATTTTTGGCCTATTCTGGTTCTGAATGCTTTGCTGATTGAGCATGGCTGGCAAGGGGCATCAGGAAATTTCATCCACCACTTTTAGTACAGATTTTCATTCAATCATTTTCGTACATTTCAAACAGCAATGAAGTTTTCGGAGCTAACTATACTAACTATACTACTTCACAATGACTACAGTATTAGAGATGTAGCTACAATATATGTGTTTATATGAAAGGTTGAGCCCAAGTCAGGTTAGTGAGATCCATGAAGGCAAGAAGGCATACATACTCTTCTTAGATGAGGTTTTGCATATGATTTGATGTTGAATTAACCGTGGATGAATTGCATTTTTGGATACACAGGTGTGATGATAGAGCTGTACAATGTAGGACATCTTTAATTATGACTGTACCTGCATAGTTTGAAATAGTCATTTAACAGATTTATTAAATTAAAATGATATCAAACATATTTTTCTTTGGTGTGACAGGGAGTCCCTCAAGATAAGATAGAAAGTGAGGTTGAGCAAACTCTGAAGGAGGTTTACCTGGATGAGAAAGCAGACACAAAGGCTTCAGACCTCTCAGGTAAGTTTTTCTAGGTTCTTGTTCTCATAGTTTCCTGTTAAGAGTTCCCCATGCATCACCTAGTGATGGAATTTTAGTATTAAGTCTGTCAAGAGATGTTTATTTCAGGGTAAATGCAGCAAATACATGTTGTGATAGTGATCCCTTATGCTGCAACTAAAGCAGAGACATCCTCGAGTTTGGTAGATGATGGATGGACTTTTATGTACATTCCTGTTGTGCACATTACACTGAAGGAATCAATACGCTTAATAACTAACATATTATTGTATAACATAGAAGAAACTTAACTACACAGTTTCTTACTCACCAATGTCTAGAGATATTAGTGTTTTTCCTATAGAAGAGACATAATTTCTCTGGCTTAATTATCACTTCATGCAGAGTTTATTTTCTTTCATTCCTTATCACTGACATGACTGTGCCTCATATGCTCCTGTGTGAGGGGCAGTTGCTTTCATGCATAACATATATAATTTTCTTTCAGGTGGACAGAAGAGAAAATTGTCCATTGCCATTGCACTCATTGGAGACCCCAAATTGATCTTCCTGGATGAACCGACAGCAGGAGTTGATGCTTACTCCCGCAGGAAATTGTGGACACTATTGAAGAACAGAAAGGAGGGCAAAGTATGTATGGTTAAAGCTCCATAAAAATAATAATAATAATATTTAGGAGGTAGATATGTGGAAATAAAACTAATTCCATCAGTAGTTGTAACATGCCAGAAGGGTAGTTGTGTGGGAGTAGGGGGCCAATAAAGGATGTGGAGAAAATATTGATGGAGAAAGTATGCAAAGCTTAACATCATACCAGGAACTATTAGAACTTGGGGAAAAAAAAGTTAAAGAGGAAATATGGCAAGGTATGTGGAATTGAATATTGTGTGGTGATCATGGAGAGTAAGATAAAAAGGTTAAAGAGAATTAAGGAAAAAAATAATTGTGGGTGCCTTGGCACAGTGGGACTGATCATGCTCTTGGGGCTGAGAGGTCAGGAGCACAGGTTTGAATCCTGGCTCCTGTCCGAGGGTAGACAGGGCATCCATTCAGGATAACAGTTTCCAAATGCCAACTCCAAAGTCCTCTTTAGGAGGCACTGTCCTAACCCCAATAGACTATGGAAATGACATAATAAATCCCCCCAAAATAAATAAAAATAAATAAATAAATAAGACAAATAAAATAAATAAAGTAAGCTTAGGAAAGGTTGATATTTATGTAGAGTACTTATCTCTTGAGTCACATACAGAATAATAAAGAAGGAGTAGAAGTGTAGAGGTATGTGATGCATGTAAGATGAGAAAGTATGATGATACACTTGTCACAATCAGTAGCATGTAAATGAGTTATACCTAAATTAGCAAACTTCCCTTGTTCCTCAGGTGATTCTTTTGACAACTCATTTTATGGACGAAGCAGACATTCTTGCTGATCGGAAGGCAATAATGTCCAAGGGCAGGCTGCGGTGCTGTGGAACATCTCTCTTCCTCAAGAATAAGTTTGGCCTGGGATACCATCTCACGTATGTACTGCTATTGGGATGATTAAATATTGCAGACTCCCTATGTATTTTTCTAATGATAAGAAAACATATTGACTGTCATTTGTTTCTTAAAAATAACTGTAGCTTGGGTTATTAGTTTATGCAGATCATTTCCATACTTTTGTCTCCCAACCAAGAGTGCAAGAATTTGAACCCTTGGCTAAGTGGAGGCAGTGTAGGTTTGTTTGTCTCCTTTTGCACTAGAGCCTCCCTTCATTTAGCACAATTGGTGATGAGGACTCTCATGTCATTTGCAGATTGATTGTGGAGGAGAATTCTGATGAGCAAGCAGTTCGTAAAATCCTGAAAAAAGTCATCCCAGAGGTCCAGCTAGCCCGGTATTATGGCAAAGAAATGTCATTCATCCTCCCATCAGATTCCTCATCACAGTTTCCTTCCCTCTTCAAGCAGCTGGACCAGAGTATTGCCAGCACTCAGGAAGGCATTGAGGGCTATGGGGTTTCCATGACCACTCTGGAGGAGGTAAGTATTGTAAGATGATTGCTGCCATGAGATATTATAATCACTTCTATTTCAAGTATCTGATGCTCATTTTATTGGTTTGTATTTTATTTTATCCAACTCCTTTATGTCTTTTACTTGATGTAATGAGTCTTAAACATTCTTTATTACTCTTTTGTTGGTTTGTTTATTTTGGTTACCTCTGTGCCAGTACTTCATATGTGAATCACCTTCTATTCTATCTTCTGATTTGTTGTACATTTTAGCAGTTTTCCTCTCCATCTGTAGTACTGTGTGTCATGCATTTACCAGAGGTTTTAGTATTTAGTTATCCCTAGAACTTGATGTGTGTACAGATACCATCAACATAAATACCTTCTCATACACCATGTTTGTAGAAAATATTGTTTATAACCTTAGTGTAAATATCTGCTGAGTTCTTTGCATAGGATTGTTGCTGTAATCCAATATCCTGTCTTATTTATTTATTATTATTATTATTTTTATTCATATATTTAGTTTTATTTATTTATTTATTTTTTTTTTCTGTAAGGTGTTTCTGGTGCTGAATGATGAGAGTGAGGAGGGTGAACTTGGCTCCATGAACAACGTAGGTCAGCATATGATTCGTGAGAAGTCCCCCTCAGCCTCACCTTCCCACACTTCCTCACTACAAGAGAATGGGATGCAGGACAACTACATGGCAGCAAATAAAGGCTATGTAATTGAAAGTGTGGAGGTCAAGTAAGACAGAATTCTTTTGTTTCATTTCTCAGCTTGAAATGCCTGACTTGTATATGTAATATTCATCAGGTTTTTTTTTTTCATCAAAGAATAAGCATAGAATTTATAAAAAAAAAAGGATTGAGTTAATGAGCAGTGATGAAAGTGTATAGATATTCAAAGAGATTGGAAGAGGACATGAGTTTTGAAGTATCTATGAAAGAAATATTATCTGGATTTTTTCAGTTAGCTAAGTGAAAGAAATTGTTTACTGCACAAGATAAGAGAGGAAGAGGAGGAGGAGTTTCTATATAAATTTAGAGATATAGCATTATCATCTTAGCTGTTTCTCATTCCAAGCAGTTTGATAAACCTGTGCTTGCAATTGACCATTATGTTGTTATGATCAACAAGAGGAAAGACTGGAATTTATGTTTATATTGACCATTATGTCATTATGATCAACAGGAGAGAGGATTGGAGAGCCTTTCTTGCACTGCTGAAGATTCGTTGTACTAATCTGATACGGGAGCCAGCAGCAGTGATATTCTTGATCCTTTTCCCGCTTGCCTTCACCATTGGGTCCATCGCCCTGGCAAACTCACAAAGTATAAAGATCTCCACTAATGAAGTTATTGCCCTTAATCCAAGTAAGTGTAATTTGAGGTCCCATTTTGTGCTCATTTATATTCCATACTTTTATTTAATGATTAAATCCATATGTGATCTATTATGCATTATCATTTGTTATTTACAAATGCTGTCAGGCAAAAAAATGAAACTCTCTCTCTCTCTCTCTCTCTCTCTCTCTCTCTCTCTCTCTCTCTCTCTCTCTCTCTCTCTCTCTCTCTCTCTCTCTCTCTCTCTCTCTCTCTCTCTCTCTCTCTCAGGTATTTACGGTAAAAAATTCCATGGGACACTCCTGCACAACGCCACAGGTCATGAGCTCAGTGGCCTGGTGTCCACTCTCACTGCAGCAGACATGGAGGTTGGCCCTTACTCTGGCAACTACTCTGACCTGCTGAATGAGGACCACAACATGGGAGCCTACAATGTTCACAGCTTCCCAAGAATGAATAGGTATGTACATATATGTTGTCTGTGTGCCTTGCAAATTAAAATGAGTATTCATTCTATTGTTGAGTGAGAGAATTAGCAAGGCTTTTTTCTTCTTTTCCTGAATCTATTTTTCCCCTTAGTCTGCTTCCTTTGCAAAATAAAAAATAAAAATTGGGGCAAGAAAATTGATGATTTTACTTATCACTTTAGGGGTTTCAGGCTTTTGACCCACGGTTACTAAAAATTATCTAATCCTCATGTAAATTTTATTGCTAATGTATCTTAATATGTAGATTCCTCAGCCTGAAAGTGGTGGTGATACCTGTTGAAGAAGAAAAAAGGAAAATGAAAACTGAAATTCAGTACTTTATGCTTATCTGCAGCTATATAATTATGAGTTCTTCAAATTTCTTCTAATTTTGTGTAAATAAAGTAGGATAGTTACTTTAGTGTTTGTACTCATACTTTTTTTTGTTTAAAGGAATAGTTGATTTATAAAAAAAAAAAAGTATGCAGCTTTTTTGTTAACGGAAGAAAACGGGAAGATATCAGTGTTAAAACTACACAAATTTAAAATTTCAGCAAGTGGAAACTATAGAATACTAAGTGACAATTCCTATAAAGAAAGACTGAAGCAAATTAGTTGAAAAATACTAAAGTTATAGGGACAGAAAATTAAAAGACTTACTTCTGAGAAAATGCTGGTTGAACGTCATAAACTCCCATGCCATGCTGCTCAGAAGTTCCCTGCACTGTAGAGTAGGTCTCTCTGGAGACGCTTATTCTTCATTCTCTTCACAATGGGCCTGTCCATCCTCTTGTCCTTCTTCAGAACATTATCAAGAAGGGTTGCATAAGGCAGGTCTAAGCATCCATAGAGATTGCTTGAAATGTAGCCACTGTTGTATTCCATAGCCGCAACAGCGATAGCAAAATCAAGCTTACGCTTTGTTGCAATGAGGTGCTTGGGGCAGTGCTGCCAGATGCGACTGTCAAGTCTTTTTGCTACATGGTTTGTGCAATCCCACTTTTCGATCACATATTCTTTTCTGTAAGGGCCATCACCATTGTTGCAGTCTTTATCACTAAGTTCTCATTTGGTGTTTTCTTAGGTGTAGGTGAGCCTGGAGATAATCTCTTTCTTTTCTTTGCACTATTAATGGGTGGTGGCGTGGTGGAGGTGGTGGCATTAGCGGTGGTGCTGCTGGCTGTGGCCAGCACCTCCACTCCATCTTTTTTTGTTTCTGGCATAATCTTGCCTTCAGCATAGATTCTTTTTTCTTCTTACGAAGCACAGACACTCTTGGGATGACAGTGAGTAAAAACAATGGTGTACTTTGGAAGAAAAGGGAGGTGTGTCGTGGAGCAGTGTCACGTACCCACTTCCTTTGTAGTCTTGAGAGACAATGGTGACTGGCTTCAGCCGCTCATTGACTCCTTTCTCCCTCCCTAGCCATTAGAGAAGATGCCATACTTTGTCAGATACAAAATTTAGAAGAAATAGTAAAAAAGAAAAAATAGAAAAATCTATGAATTTACACAAACTTTCCTTGCATCAGAAAGGTCCTTTAAATCACCAGCTACCACGTGGTTTCATTTAAATGTCACGGAGGGCTAGTTATACTGAGCATAGACATTATATCTGTTTCATGATTGCCAAAGTGTTCGTGGATTTTTTGGTGCAAACATCTCAATTCACCATATTTCATGAAAATACCGAAATTTTGCCTGTATCTCAAAGCTGACCTAGAGGAATATAAAAACAAGAAGAAAAATCCCCCAAAATTGCCACTTATTGGAAATGGTTCATCCCACAGTCTTGCCTTCACAAACCTACTCAGTAATTGCTTCTTTTGAATGTGTGTATCATTACAGGGATTATCTAATTAGTGAGGGTGATTCATGACTAGGTTTTTTTTTGCAATACACATTTGCAATCATATTGTCAGTAGTCTTACAAACTAACATTTACAGTATGGCTAACTTTAGATCTTTCTAAAATATCTGAAGAATGGGACAGGACAAATTTTGTGTTGTTCAGTACTTTAAAAACTCAATTCCTCCACCAATCTACAAGGCAACTTTCGAACAACTGTCCTTTCATCTTCAGTGATACTAGACTATCTTCTGCCTGTACACTAAACATATTGGGACTGTCCAATTAAAATCTCAACTAAAAATTTCACCTTTTTTCTTGTTAAAACACCTTTTATGAAGTTTTCTCTTTTTTTATGTAGGAGGGACACTGGCCAAGGGCATCAAAGATCCAATAAAAAAATATATGCCCACTGAAATGCCAGTTCCATAAAAGGGTCAAAGCATTAGTCAAAAATTGATGAATAAGTGTCTTGAAACCTCCCTCTTGAAGGAATTCAAGTCATAGGAAGGTGAAAATACAGAAGCAGTCAGGGAGTTCCAGAGTTTACCAGAGAAAGGGATGAATGATTGAGAATACTGGTCAACTCTTGCATTAGAGAGGTGGACAGAATAGGGGTGAGAGAAAGAAGAAAGTCTTGTGCAGTGAGGCCGCGGGAGGAGGGGAGGCATGCAGTTAGCAAGATCAGAAGAGCAGTTAGCATCAAAAATAGCGGTAGAAGACAGCTAGAGATGCAACATTGTGGTGGTGAGAGAGAGGCTGAAGACAGTCAGTTAGAGAGGAGTTGATGAGACAAAAAGCTTTTGATTCCACCCTGTCTAGAAGAGCAGTATGAGTGGAACCCCCACAGACATATGAAGCATACTCCATACATGGACGGATAAGGCACTTGTACAGAGTTAGCAGCTGGGGGTGGTGAGAAAAACTGGTGGAGATGTCTCAGAACGTCTAACTTCATAGAAGCTGTTTTAGCTAGAGATGAGATGTCAAGTTTCCAGTTCAGATTATAAGTAAGGACAGACCGAGGATGTTCAGTGTAGAAGAGGGGGACAGTTGAGTGTCATTGAAGAAGAGGGGATGGTTGTCTGGAAGGCTGTGTTGAGTTGATAGATGGAGGAATTGAGTTTTTGAGGCATTGAACATTACCAAGTTTGCTCTGCCCCAATAAAAATTTTAGAAAGATCAGAAGTCAAGTGTTCTGTGGCTTCCCTGTGTGAAATGTTTACCTCCTGAAGGGTTGGACGTCTATGAAAAGATGTGGAAAAGTGCAGGGTGGTATCATCAGTGTAGGAGTGGATAGGACAAGAAGTTTGGTTTAGAAGTTCATTAATGAATAATAAGAAGAGAGTGGGTGACAGGACAGAACCCTGAGGAACACCACTGTTAATAGATTTAGGAGAAGAACAGTGACCATCTACCACAGCAGCAATAGAACAGTCAGAAAGAAAACTTGAGATGAAGTTACAGAGAGAAGGATAGAAGCTGTAGGAGGGTAGTTTGGAAATCAAATCTTTGTGCCAGACTTTATCAAAAGCTTTTGATATGTCCAAGGCAACAGCAAAAGTTTCACCAAAATCTGTAAAAGAGGATGACCAAGACTCAATAAGGAAAGCCAGAAGATCACCAGTAGAGTGGCCTTGATAGAACCCATACTGGTGATCAGATAGAAGGTTGTGAAGTGATAGATGTTTAAGAATCTTCCTGTCGAGGATAGATTAAAAAACTTTAGATAAGCAGGAAATTAAAGCAATAGGACAGTAGTTTGAGGGATTAGAATGATCACCCTTTTTAGGAACAGGCTGAATGTAGGCAAACTTCCAGCAAGAAGGAAAGGTAGATGTTGACAGACAAAGCTGAAAGAGTTTGACTAGGCAAGGTGCAAGCACAGAGGCACAGTTTCGGAGAAAAATAGGAGGGACCCCTTCAGGTCCATAAACCTTCTGAGGGTTTAGGCCAGCAAGGGCATGGAAAACATCATTGCAAAGAATTTTAATAGGTAGCATGAAGTAGTCAGAGGGTGGAGAAGAGGGAGGAACAAGCCCAGAATCATCCAAGGTAGAGTTTTTAGCAAAGGTTTGAGCGAAGAGTTCAGCTTTAGAAATAGATGTGATAGCAATGGTGCCATCTGGTTGAAATAAAGGAGGGAAAGAAGAAGAAGCAAAGTTATTGGAGATATTTTTGGCTAGATGCCAGAAGTCACAAGAGGAGTTAGATCTTGAAAGGTTTTGACACGTTCTGTTAATGAAGGAGTTTTTGGCTAGTTGGAGAACAGACTTTGCATGGTTCCGGGCAGAAATATAAAGTGCATGAGATTCTGGTGATGGAAGGCTTAAGTACCTTTTGTGGGCCACCTCTCTATCATGTATAACACGAGAACAAACTGTTTAGAAGGTTTAGGTCGAGAAAAAGAGTGAGGAATGTACGCCTCCATGCCAGACACTATCACCTCTGTTATGCACTCAGCACACAAAGATGGGTCTCTGACACAGAAGCAGTAGTCATTCCAAAGAAAATCAGCAAAATACCTCCTCAGGTCCTTCAAACTAGCAGAGGCAAAATGCCAGAGGCATCTTCGCTTTGGGGGATCCTGAGGAGGGATTGGAGCGATAGAAAGTTGGGAAGTTGGGTTTTCTCTGCTACCTCTCCCACTACTTTTCCCTTTTCTATCCACTAAGTGTATACAGGGCTATCCATGTATAGATACTTCATACAGGATTCCTAAATAGGGTGATGTAAAAAGTTTTTCATCTCATCAACTCCCGCTCTAACAGACTGTATTAAATATCACTCAGTGTCATAATGCTGCATCTGTAATTATCTTCTTTCAATATTTCCATGGTTACTGGTCTTCTAATAATAATAATAATAGTGATAAATGGTTTATTATTCAGGCAGTTAACAAATTGAAAATGTACAGAGGAGGTGGGGAAATACTTAACATTAATCCTAAAGGTAAGTCTAATCTAGAAGGGAAATACTATTGATTGATGGCTCGCACCATGGTGAGAATCATGCTGAGTCTGTACTGGTCTGTGCGCGGCGCCTTTAGGGGTGTTATCTTGTTGTGGTGTCTGGTGGCTCAGACTGGGTGAGGCGCGTCAGGCGGCAGCATATGTCTGAGATGTGGGTGATGCAGTAGTCCCCTTCCAAACTTCTCCAGAGCCTCTCAGTGCCTGGTGGATAGTCTGGACAGACTCAGGGTGGTCAGGGCTTCATCATAGGTGGTGTAGGCAGGGCCAAGGATGACCCTGCACACCCTTTTCTGCACACTCTCCAGCTGGAGCTGTTGAGTGTGTGTGAGGGAGGAGGACCACGCTGGGGAGGCATACATGAGTTTGGGGAGGATGAAGGTGAGGTACACCCCCCTTAACTCGTCTGTCGGCGTCCCCAGCGACCTGAGTCTGCACAGCATGTGCACCCTGTAGGTAGCGGATCTTATGGTGCTGGCGACATGCTGCTTCCAGGCCAGCTGGTTGTCCACCGTGACTCCGAGAAGCTTGGCACATCGGATCACCTGGAGGGGTGAGGGCCCGCTGTGAGTTGGGGAGGGGGCACTGGTACAGAGGAGGTACAGAAATGCATCACCACAGTTTTGCTGTGGTTGATGGTCATCCTGCTCTCCTCCGTCCACGTCTGCAGTCGCTCCAGAATTGCTTGCAGTGGCGAGTAGTCCGGGTTTTTGTTGGAAACTGGGATGCCCACGGTGCAGTCGCCCACATACTTCCAGCGATGGGGGGTGTCAGTGAGGGTGTTGTTAATGAGGAGGAGAAAGCATAGTGGACCCATCTTTGTCCCCTGGGGGACCCCACATGTCAGCTGTTGGAAATTAGAGACAGAGCCCTCCCTGTGAGGAAGTCGAGTAGCCGTGCTTCCAGGTTAGGAGGGAGACCCAGACTTATTGCCTTGCTGATGACAACAGTGTGATCAACAAGATCAAAGGCTTTTTTGAAATCCACAAAATCAATCAAAATCGCTTGTCCAGGTGGCTGTGGATGAATTCAAGAAAGCTGGTCAGGTAATGGGAGGTGGAGGTGGCTTTAATATTTCCAAACTGTCTGACATCCATGGTATTACAAATTTTGGTGTAGGCCCTGTCATACACAAAATCTTCACAAATAAGGCTAGGGATGGGGGTGATAGAGACTGGCCTGAGGTCACCGAGTGACCGTGGACAGGAAGTTTTGGGGATGGGGGTAACGTAAGATGCCTTCCAGTCCGTGGGGCAAGAGTCTTGGGGAGAGAGAGGTGTTTATTATGGAGCATAGCAGTGTTGCTAGCTCTATTGCAAATTCTTTGTAAATTTTTATAGGAAGGTCAGTGGGTGTGGTGGATCTTGGTTTGAATTTGAGTATTCTCTTAAAAACATCCACCACCTGGACAAGGGGGGAGGGGAGGGAGTGTGAAGATAGGCAGGAAGTGGAGTGGTGTGGAGGGGAGGAAAGGTTTGACAGATAGTGGCAAAGTGATCGTTCATCTCCTGAGCCGCGAGATTAGCAGGAAGGTGTGAGGTGCAAGGAAGAGATGAAGTGTGCTTTTGTAGGCCACACAAAGCTTTGATCTTAGCATAGCACTGTCTGTTGTTGTCCACCTTGAGGTGGTGTATCTTGTCTGGGTAATAGCTTGCCTTGGCAGCCTTAATCTCCCTGATCACTCTGTTTCTTAGTTTCCTGTATAGGACTGGGCAGGAGTGGAACGCCCAGGTCCACTGACGCATGAGTCTTTTAATGTGGGGCATCATCCAGGGGGCATCAGACGGGTGCACTGTGACGCTCTTGTCTGGGAAGTAGCGGTGGAAGGTTTCTGTGGTGGTGGCGACGTAATTTTGCCATTTTAAGTGGACTACATCCACATCCAGCACCTCAGTCCATGGGTGTTGTGTCACCCATTGCCCAAACTCCCTCATGGCTGAGTCAGGCATGGGGTGGTGGGTCCTGGTAACAGCTGACCAGGGTGGTGGGTGTGGGTGTCCACAGTATGGAGAGGTGGGTGCTCCATCCCATGGGAGGCAGCAGCTTGGGGGGCAAGTACTGCTGGCCCAGGTCTGTCAGTATAAGGTCGAGGATGGCTTGCTGGTGGGTGGAGAAGTCCACGACCTGGGTGAGGTGTAGCTGGTGTAGGATATCACTGATATCTAATCTGTTAAAGTCCCCACAGATGACCAGCTTGGCAGCAGGATACCTCACCCTCAGGGCATCAGCAGTGTCAATGATTTGAGCGGTGATTAACTGTGCTGTGGCGGCTGATGGGGGGTGGTACACGACGCACACGATGATGGAGGCTGTGTTGCTGGGATGGCAGAGGGGTGTAACTCTCACCCACAGGGCCTCCACTCCAGCAGGAATATCGACAGGGAGGTGTGAGGGGCTGAGGGCAGAACGGCAGAAAACAGGCACTCCCCCCCCACCCCCCTGCATCCTGTCCTGAGGTGATGGTAGAGCTGGTAAACCTGCATCCTGCACACCTCAGGAACAATCTGCCACGCCTCAGTAACCGCCACAATGTCCGCACCTTGTAGAACTCACCGTCACAATCAACTCGTCCATCTTGTTGGCCCAAGACGTTGCATTAAATAAGAGGAGGGAGGGAAGACTATACCACACACATGGCACTTCAAAGTGTTTGTATTCCCTCTTCTCCGCCCTGCAGTCTTCTCTGGCACTGGAGCTCACTACCTTGATGGGACGCACCACACTTTTACCTCCTCTTGATCTGCGCTTCTGAAATAGTTTCAAGGTCTTAAGGCACTGTATCACATTGGGCAACAGATAACCGGATCCTCGCCTACAACGCAGGAGGTAGTTGCGTTCGTACGTTTGCACTGAAGCACACATTATTCTTTATGTGTCGACAATCACTTGCTAAATGTGTTCACAAGTACAACAATCCCATCAGGGCGAGCCTAAAACAAAAAACTAAAAGTTGAAAACAGAAAAAATTGAGGTCACTATCACTAGGGGCGGGGAAGGCCAACATGCTG
This sequence comes from Scylla paramamosain, assembly GCF_035594125.1. Taxonomy (NCBI): domain Eukaryota; kingdom Metazoa; phylum Arthropoda; class Malacostraca; order Decapoda; family Portunidae; genus Scylla; species Scylla paramamosain. The sequence continues at coordinate 12,170,478 of NC_087151.1, read as the reverse complement.
GCCAAGGCTGCTCGAGAGCACCTAAGGTCACACATCCTTCCCGTGTGAGGTCAAGACACACATGCCTTCCCTCTCCTCTTGCTATCTTTCTGCATAAAAGACTTTATACTTCCTTGCATCTCTATTCTGTTTGTCTCCCTCATGCAAGTCAACCAATATCTTCACACCTTTATCCCTTTCACTGGTAAACTTTGGAATTCTGTTCCTGTTTCTCTATTCTTCTTTCCTTGACTTGAACTAATTCAAGAGACAAGTTTCAAATTTACCTTAAAAACTGATTCAAGAGATGAGTTTCAAATTTACCTTAAAACTTAAAATAGCCATCCCTACTGATTCTTGTATTTCTTTCAAGGAAGAGAATTATGAGTTTTTTTTTTTTTTTTTTTTTTTTTTTTTTTTTCTTGTGTGTGTGTGTGTGTGTGTGTGTGTGTGTGTGTGTGTGTGTGTGTGTGTGTGTGTGTGCTCCCTAACGAACATAAAAAAGTAATATCATGCAGGGAGTGTAATGAGACATGAATTCAAGCACAAGGCATAAGACTTGGTTATTCTTTTCTCAGTAATATAGAGGACAAAGCAGAAGTGAGGGTGCGTTTCAATGACTCCTACATGCATTCCATTCCGATACTGGTGAACCTCCTCAACAATGGAATTATGAGGTAAGCTCAATGTACTTGATTCATGCTATGAATCAGAGTGGCTGTTCATCTTAATATAGACAGGTATGTACTTTTTCAGTCACTGATTTTTTTTTTTTTTTATCAGACCACACTACTGTTTATTTGATGGTTATTATTATAAAAGAATATGTATAGATAACTTTATTTATCTATTTATTTATTTATTCATTTATTTATTTATTTTATTTATTTATTTATTTATTTATTTTATTTATTTATTTTTTTCAGTTCCATCCTGGATACTACTGACACAATCAGTGTATTCTCCAACCCTTTGCCCATCACTAAGGATAGCATAGCGTTTGATGCATCAACCTTCGTCTCCCCTATGATGATTGGCTTTGCTTTCACCATCATTCCTGCTGGGCTGACCATGGACCTTGTCCATGACAGGGAGGTATGAAGGAGATCTTTCAAAAGGATATGAGCAATGTAGATTTGAGTAAATAGATTACAAAGGATAAAGTGAACGCTGTAAGCAGGAATTATAGGCTGCCAGTAAAATTGGGTTAGTTAAGATGGTAGGAAATGGGAAATGTACTTCTGTTATTGAAATCAATAATGGGACAGTTTGAAGACTATGTGGGTGTGGATAAAGGTATCAGTCTTATTTAATAGATGCAAATTTCAGACTGGTGTCACTTTTATCATCATCATCTTGGTTAGCATATGAGGATGAGGATGACATAATAGAACAATTATGACTGATGAAGCCACATGATTTACTCTTTCTGGATCTTAGTGGTATTTGCTGAAGATAAATTTATCCATATAATTGTTTGTTCCTTCTCAGCTGTTGGTGTATTATATTATGGTGACTTTTAATGCCTCCATTCACTTGTGTTTCAGATCAAGGCAAGATACATGCTTAGGCTGAATGGAGTTGGATTCCACATCTACTTCTCATCTTACCTCATAATGATGATAGGCCTCTACATGGTGTCCTACATTGGCCTCCTAATAATTGTTGCTGCATTTGGGGTCAAGTCACTTATTATTCCCCAAGCATTTGGTGCTCTTGCCCTCCTCTACTTTCTTTACATGCCAGCTGCTATTCTTTTTTCAGCTGTCATGAGCTACATGTTTGACAAGTCGGAAACTGCCCGCCAGTTTTATCCAAATCTTGTCACAACATTGGGTTTCATAACCTACACAATAGTGGCACTTGTTGACATGCTTGTTGAAGGCAGTGATGTAAATCCAGCACAAATCTTACACATTATTTTAACTATAATCTTTCCTCCTTACATACCATTTGGTTTGATGTACTACATCAACAAAGTATACTTAGAATGCTCAATATTTAACACCTGTGACAATCTCTCTGCTAGTGACTACATGACAACAGAAATTATTGTCCTGTTTGTGGTGACGGTTGTAAGTATTCCTACATGGTACTTAATGCTGCGGGTGGCAGACTCTATCAAGCTTGGGGGCAGCTGGCAGTCAGCTTTATGGATGAAAGTGAGTACATTCCCCTCTGTGTGTGTTATCTGGATAGGAGGCTAAGAACATTAATGGTGTTTGATGGCATCCAGCAAATGCTTACTCAGAAAAGTTTATTGTTACAACAGTAATTCATTACCAGGAGGGAAAGTTTTAATTGTCCAGCTTCTACAGCAAGTTAGTGTTAATGAAAACCATGAATGTCTGTTTAGTGAAAGAAGTCTGCAGGATGCCATCACATTCTATTTACATGTTCTTGGACTCCTTCATATATGTATATATCTAATCAACATATCTACTTATGTAAGGGAACTTGAAATGGAGTAAATTATAGCACCCAAAGTTTGGTCATTTAGAAACTAGACACTGTTATAAAACTTTCACAATCTTGCTGAATCCTCAAAACCCCCCTGAAAGATTACCTTTGTAGATTCATGAAGGATCCCCCGAAGTGTAGGTGCCTCTGGTGTTTTGCCTCTGCCAGTTAGGGGGACTTGAGGAGGTATTTTGCTGATTTTCCTTGAAATGACTACTGCTTCCATGTCAGAGACCTGTCTCTGTGTGCTGAGCACATAACAGAGGTGATAGTGTCTGGCATGGAGGTGTACACTCCTCACTCTTTTTCTCGACCTAAACCTTCCAAACCTGGTTTAACACAGCCTGTTCTCATGCTATACATGATAGAGAAGTGGCCCACAAAAGGTACTTGAGCCTTCCATCACCAGAATCTCATGCCCTTTATATTTCTGCCCCTAACCATGCCAAGTTTTTTCTCCAACTAGCCAAAAACTCCTTCATTAATAGAAAGTTTCAAAATCTTTCAAAATCTAACTCCCCTCGTGACTTCGGGCATCTAGCCAAAAAATATCTCCAATAACTTTGCTTTTTCTTCTTTCCCTCCTTTATTTTATCCAGATGGCACCACTGCTTTCACATCTATCTCTAAAGCTGAACTCTTTGCTCAAACCTTTGCTAAAAACTCTACCTTGGACAATTTAGGGCTTGTTTCTCCCTCTCCTCCACCCTCTGACTACTTCATGCTACCCATGAAAATTCATCGCAATGATGTTTTCTATGCCCTTGCTGGCCTAAACCCTCAGAAGGTTTATGGACCTGATGGGGTCCCTCCATTATTCTCTGAAACTGTGCCTCTGTGCTTGCACCTTGCCTAGTCAAACTCTTTCAACTCTGTCTGTCAACATCTACCTTTCCTTCTTGCTGGAAATTTGCCTACATTCAGCCAGTTCCTAAAAAGAGTGACCATTCTAATCCCTCAAACTACCATCCTATTGCTTTAATTTCCTGCCTATCTAATATTTTGAATCTATTCTCAACAGGAAGATTCTTAAACATCTATCACTTCACAACCTTCTATCTGATCACCAGTATGGGTTCCATCAAGGCCGCTCTACTGGTGATCTTCTGGCTTTCCTTACTGAGTCTTGGTCATCCTTTTTTAGAGATTTTGGTGAAACTTTTGCTATTGCCATAGACATATCAAAAACTTTTGATAAAGTCTGGCACAAAGCTTTCACTTCCAAACTACCCTCCTACAGCTTCTATACTTCTCTCTGTAACTTTATCTCAAGTTTCCTTTCTGACCATTCTATTGCTGCTGTGGTGGATAGTCACTATCCTTCTCCTAAATCTATAAACAGTGGTGTTCCTCAGGATTCTGTCCTGTCACCCACTCTCTTCTTATTATTCATCAATGATCTTCTAAACCAAACTTCTTGTCCTATCCACTCCTACGCTGCACCCTGCATTTTTCCACATCTTTTCATGGACATCCAACCCTTCAGGAATTCTGATCTCTCTAAAATTTCTGATTGGGGCAGAGCAAACTTGGTATTGTTCATTGCCTCAAAAGCTCAATTCCTCCATCTGTCAACTTGACACAACCTTCCATACAACTATTCCCTCTTCAGTGGCACTCAACTGGCCCTCTCTTCTACACTGAACATCCTTGGTCCGTCCTTTTCTTATAATCTAAACTGGAAACTTCACATCTCATCTCTAGCTAAAACAGCTTCTGTGAAGTTCGGTGTTCTGAAACGCCAGATTTTTCTCACCTTTCTCTTCTACACTGAATATCTTTGGTCTGTCCTTTTCTTATAGTCTAAACTGGAAACTTCACATCTCATCTCTAGCTAAAACAGCTTCTGTGAAGTTCAGTGTTCTGAGACGTCACGTTTTTCTCATCCCCCCCTCCCCCAGCTGCTAACTCTGTACAAGTGCTTGATCTGTCCATGTCTTGGGAGTTCCACTCATACTGCTCTTTTAGACAGGGTGGAATCAAAAGCTTTTCATCTCCAACTCCTCTCTTCTAACTGACTGTCTTCAGCCTCTTTCTCATCGCTGCAGTGTTGCATCTCTAGCTATCTTCTACCACTATTTTCATGCTAACTGTTCTTCTGATCTTGCTAACTGCATGCCGCCCCTCCTCCTGTGGCCTCACTACACAAGATTTTCTTCTTTCTCTTACCCCTATTCTGTCCACCTCTCTAATGCAAGAGTTAACCAGTATTGTCAATCTTTCATCCCTTTCTCTGGTAAACTCTGGAACTCCTTGCCTTTTTCTGTATTTTCACCTTCCTGTGACTTGAATTTCTTCAAGAGAGAGGTTTCAAGACACTCAGCCTTCAATTTTTGACTACCACTTCGGACACTGTTTGGGGACTGGCATTTCAGTGGACTTTTTTTTTTTTTCATTGGATTTCTGTTACCTTTGGCTGGTGTCCCTCCTACATAAAAAAAAAATGAAGACTGAGTTAGCAGATTCTTAAGAATCTTCCCATTAAGAATAAGTTCATAATCTGTAGAGAGTTTTGATAATGAATTATTAGGTAAATATCTGTACCTGAATAAGATTGGTCCACTACTAATGAACCTCATATCAACTATTGCTTCAATGTTATCTGTACATTCTTGATAAGTTTTTCTGTAATTTAACAGAGCCCAAGAAAAACCTATAATTTAGACCAATTGCAAGAGAATGGTGTGGGAGTATCAGAAGGTGAGGATGATGATGTGAAACAGGAGAGGGAAAATGTAGCTGCTGCCCTTCAGGATACATCCTCTACTTCCCCAGTCCTTATTTATGTAAGTAACTAGCCAGATTTTGATTGGAAAAAAGGAATTGGCCAATACTTGGTTGCTTTGCCATCTGAAGTATAGTTTAATTCTTGGATCTATAACATTTATTTTCTTTTTAATATAATAAATATTGGAGATAATAAGATTAAAAAGAGTATTTTTATAGGTGGGTACTTTCCTCATGTCTCTCTTGAAGTTGAGTGATGCATTTTTCAGGACCTTGGCAAAACATACAAGAAAGACACAGGAAAAAGCAATCCTTGTAAAAGAAACAAGGAAAGTGAACAGTTCTGTGCAGTGAAGAATGTGTCATTTGAGGTCAAGCAGAGTCAGGTGTTTGGTTTGCTGGGGCCAAATGGTGCTGGCAAAACAACAACACTCAGTATAATGACAGCAGAAGAGAGCGCCTCCTGGGGAAAAGTGAGTGAGGGTGGTCCATGGCTGCTAGATTGGTTTTATTTACTGATTTATTTATTTGTTCTTTTAGTACATCTGTGCATTACTATCTCATAAAAACAAAAACAAGAGCTTCAAATTCTATTTTAGTTTTTGACTTAACAACTCATTAGTTATGTGTAAGTAATCAACTTGTAGAGCTGAGGAAACAGAAATCACTTCCATATTTTACTAGAAATACTGCATCATATTTTTTTTTGTTTTACATAGCTATTAAATTTTGCTTATCTTTGCTTGTACATAGCTAGTGAAATTTACTTAATGATTGTTTTCATTGCTGATGAGACTTATTCAACTCCAGGTACAGATATGTGGAGAGAACATTCAGTCAAGCTTATCCTCTGTATTTGAGGTGATGGGATACTGTCCCCAGCATGATGCTCTCTGGCAAAACATCACAGTAGCTGAACATATTGCTGGCTATGCTGAGATACGTGGCATCAGGAGAGACCAAGTTAAATTGTATGGAATAATGCCATTCACAAACTTCTGGAACTTTTATCATTAGGATGATTCTCAAGCATCTTTCATTCCAGTCTTCTCTCTGATTACTTGTTTGAATTTCACAGAGGATAATCTTCTGGTATTGTTCTTGCTTTCTTAATACACAGAACCTTGGTCATACTGGGATAAAACTTTTTGTTGTAAGCATTCTAGACATCTTGAGAGCCTTTGATAGAAGTTGCACAAGTCTTTAACTTTCAAACTTCCTTTTCTCTTACTCATTTCCTTTGTGAGTGATCTGAAGCAGTAGTGTAGTTGTAAATAGTTGCCATTCTGCTACTAATCAATCAGTGCTGGAATTTTTCTGTATCTCTCCTATCTTGTCACTCCTACTTCCAGCTCAAAGTTAACTAATTTTTACAGCATGTGCCCTCAACTGCTGCCCCATTCATGTATTTTTTTTTATTTTTTATTATTCATGAGTTTGCTAAAACTTAGATATCTTTTTGTTTCTCTGCTGAGAACTGGTTTTCTGAGTATTGTTTGGCAACCTTCTTAACAGTCATATAGAAGTGATGCTGCAGAGCACTTAATTTCTGATCTTTCTTTTATTTCTCACTGGGACCGGGAGAATCTAATATTTTAAATACTTCAAAGTACAAATTCAGTCTCTCCATCAACCAGCAGCATGTGTAAAACTTTGTATTTGACTCTCCTCTTGCCTGAGAGCATGAGTAACCTCTGTCTTTAGTATTGATCTTGTACAAAAGGTCTCAAATGGAAGCTGGACATTTTTATAATTTCTAACAGTTTCTTTCATCCCAGCTGTTAGTTCTGAACAAAGACTTCCTCTATTTGTTGATAGTGGGCTTATCAGATGTTTATAGAAGGAGCTCCATCCTTAAACATGCTTCATCTATAAACAAGGCTGATGTGTTGCTTCTGCCATATGGATGTTGCTCTCTTGAACTTGTTAACTATAACTATCCATGCTGCTTTATACTTTGTATAGGTATTCCTTCATAACTGTGATACATCTATATTATTAATGCTTAATCAGTGTTCTAACCCCTTTATTCCTTTCATCTATTGGGAAATTTACTGGCTATTTACTGGAGATATGCATAGCAAATATTCCCTGAGATAATGTATTCAGTATTCTTTCATTTATACCATATCACGCACTTAGAGAAATAAAGCGTATGAACTTTGAATTCATAAGTTACAAGAGTAATAAAGTGTATGAACTGTGGATTCATAAGTTACACCAAAGTACCTATTACTAAATTTTAACCAGAATGTAGATGAACGGTGAAGTTATTTTGTTAACATCATTCTTTTTACCAGGCTGGTGGACATGTATGTAAAAGGTCTTGAGATAGAGGAACACAAGGACAAGAAGAGCAAAGACTGTTCTGGAGGCACCAAGAGGAAACTGAGCTACATTCTCAGCATGCTGGGTAAATTTAACTGAAGGACATGATGAAGCTGAAGCAGGGTGCCTTGTGGGGATTAAAAAATGTTCAAGATTACAAGGATGTGGGATGCATTCTGATAACTTATGCTTTAAAAAATTGTCAGGATGTGCTTTAAATAATGATCAGGGTGTCAACATGTGGGGATGTAAGAACAGCAATATACTAAAATGTGGGGATGTAAGGACAGTAATATATTAAAATCTAGTTGTTCTGAATATGAAATGTTAAATATTGATAAAACTATGAGCATGAATGAGAAAGCAAGGATAAGAATGAATTGGAACACGCGTGGTAAAAAATACTTAGCTCTCCCTTGTCAACGAGGATAACAAGAATGCTTATAGACTCATTATGATATTGATACATGATACAACAACTTCTGATATATTACTAAGTATAACTGGCAATGAAAATTATGGTATTTATCATATAATTATTACTTAACTGCATAATGGTATACAATAATGATAACCATCTATCTCTCTATATATACCAAGCCATTAATCCCACACTGGGTGGCCCAGACAAAGCACCACACACACACACACACACACACACACACACACACACACACACACACACACACACACACACACACACACACACACACACACCGTCTTGACCTCACACGGGAAGGACGTGTGACCTTAGGTGCTCTCAAGCAGCTTCACCCAGCATGTTGGTCTTCTCCACCCCATAGTGATAGTGACCTCAGTTTTTTTCTGTTTTCAACTTTTAGCTTTTAGTTTTAGGCTCGTCCTGGTGGGATTGTTGTACTTGTGAACACATTTAGCGAGTACACGTCGACACATAAAGAATAATGAGTGCTTCAGTGCAAACATACGAACGCAACTACCTCCTGCGTCATGGGCGAGGATCCGGTTACCCGCCGCCCAACGTGATACAGTGCCTTAAGACCTTAAAACTATTTCGGAACCGCAGATCGAGAGGAGGTAAAAGTGTAGTAAAAGTAGTGAGCTCCAGTACCAGAGAAGACCGCAGGGTGGAGAAGAAGGAGTACAAACACTGAAGTGCCGCGTGTGTGGTATAGTCTTCCCTCCCTCCTCTTATTTAATGCGACATCTCTAGCCAACAAGATGGACGAGTTGATTGTGACGGTGAGTTCTACTGGTGCGGACATTGTGGCGGTTACTGAGGCGTGGCAGATTGTTCCTGAGGTGTGCATGATGCAGGACTACCAGCTCTACCATCACCTCAGGTCAGGACGCAAGGGAGGGGGGGGGAGTGGCCGTTTTCTGCTGCTCTGCCCTCAGCCCCTCACACCTCCCTGTCGATATTCCTGCCAGTGTGGAGGCCCTGTGGGTGAGAGTTACACCCCCCTGCCATCCCAGCAACACAGCCTCCATCATCGTGTGCGTCATGTACCACACCCCATGAGCCGCCACAGCACAGTTACTCACCGCTCACATCATTGACACTGCTGATGCCCTGAGGGTGGGGTATCCTGCCACCAAGCTGGTCATCTGTGGGGACTTTAACAGATTAGATATCAATGATATCCTACACCAGCTACACCTCACCCAGGTCGTGGACTTCCCCACCCACCAGCAAGCTATCCTTGACCTTATATTCACAGACCTGGGCTAGCTGTACTCGTCCCCCAAGCCACTACCTCCCATGGAATGGAGCACCCACCTCTCCATACTGTGGACACCCACACCTGCCACCTCAATCCCCCGGTCAGCTGTCACCAGGACCCACCACCCCATGTCTGACTCAGCCATGAGGGAGTTTGGGCAGTGGGTGACACAACACCCATGGACTGAGGTGCTGGATGTGGAGGACGTCCACTTAAAATGGCAAAATTACGTCGCCACCACCACAGAAGCCTTCCACCACTACTTCCCAGCCAAGAGCGTCACAGCACACCTGTCTGATGCCCCCTGGATGATGCCCCTCATTAAAAGACTCATGCGTCAGTGGACCTGGGCATTTCACTCCTGCCCGGTCCAATACAGGAAACTAAGAAACAGAGTGATCAGGGAGATTAAGGATGCCAAGGCAAGCTATTACCCAGACAAGATACACCACCTCAAGCTGGCCAACAACAGACAGTGGTACGCTAAGATCAAAGCTTTGTGTGGCCTACAAAAGCACACTTCATCTCTTCCTTGCACCTCACACCTTCCTGCTAATCTTGTGGCTCAGGAGATGAACGATCACTTTGCTGCTATCTGTCAAACCTCTCCTCCCCTCTACACCACTCCGCTTCCTGCCTATCTTCCCGCTCCCTCCCCTCCCCCCATTGTCCAGGCAGTGGATGTTTTTAAGAGAATACTCAAATTCAAACCAAGATCCACCACACCCACTGACCTTCCTATGAAAATTTACAAGGAGTTTGCTGTAGAGCTAGCAACACCGCTATGCTCCATAATAAACGCCTCTCTCTCTCTCCCAAAACTCTTGCCCCGCAGACTGGAAGACATCTTATGTCACCCCCCATCCCCAAAACTTCCGGTCCACGGTCACTCGGTGACCTCAGGCCAGTCTCTATCACCCCCATCCCTAGCCTTATTTGTGAAGATTTTGTGTATGACTGGGCCTACACCAAAATTTGTAATACCGTGGATATCAGACAGTTTGGAAATATTAAAGCCACCTCCACCTCCCATTACCTTGAATTCATCCACAGCCACCTGGACAAGCGAAACACCTCTCTAGCTGTTGCTTTTGTGGACTTCAAAAAGGCCTTTGATCTTGTTGATCATACTGTTGTCATCAGCAAGGCAATAAGTCTGGGTCTCCCTCCTAACCTGGTAACGTGGCTAGCTGACTTCCTCACAGGGAGGCGTCAGGCCGTTCGCTATCAGGGCTCTGTCTCTAATTTCCAACAGCTGACATGTGGGGTCCCCCAGGGGACCAAGATGGGTCCACTATACTTCCTCCTCATTAACGACGCCCTCACTGACTCCCCCCCATTGCTGGAAGTATGTGGATGACTGCACCGTGGGCATCCCAGTTTCCACCAAGAACCTGGACTACTCACCACTGCAAGCAATTCTGGAGCGACTGCAGACGTGGACGGAGGACAGCAGGATGACCATCAACCACAGCAACACTGTGGTGATGCATTTCTGTACCTCCTCTGTACCAGTGCCCCCTCCCCAACTCACAGCGGGCCCTCACCCCCTCCAGGTGGTCCAATGTGCCAAGCTTCTCAGAGTCACGGTGGACAACCAGCTGACCTGGAAGTAGCATGTTGCCAGCACCGTAAGATCAGCTACCTACAGGCTGTACATGCTGTGCAGACTCAGGTCGCTGGGGACGCCGACAGACAAGTTAAGGGGGGTGTACCTCACCTTCATCCTCCCCAAACTCACGTATGCCTCCCCAGCGTGGTCCTCCTCCCTCACACACACTCAACAGCTACAGCTAGAGAGTGTGTAGTAAAGGGCGTGCAGGGTTATCCTTGGCCCTGCCTACACCACCTATGAAGAAGCCCTGACCACCCTGAGTCCGTCCAGACTATCCACCAGGCACCGAGAGGCTCTGGAGAAGTTTGGAAGGGGACTACTGCATCATCCACATCACAGACACATGCTGCCGCCTGACGTGCCTCGCCTGGTCCGTGTCACCAGACACCACAACAAGATGATGCCCCTAAAGGTGCCGCGCATGGACCAGTACAGACTCAGTGCAATTCCCACCATGGTGTGGGCCATCAATCAATAGTCCCTTCTAGATTAGACTTACCTTTAGGATTAATGTTAAGTATTTCCCCACCCCCTCTGTACATTTTCAGTTTGTTAACTGCCTAAGTAGTAAACTGTTTATCATTATTATTACACACACACACACACACACACACACACACAGTTACATACAGACAAGGGATAATGATTAATTTCATAATAAGCTGCTAAATTTACTTGATGAAAATTGTGGCATTCCATTATTGTGACTTAACATTGGGCCTTGGATGTCAGGTCAGCCTCGAGTGGTGCTGCTTGATGAACCCTCAACAGGCATGGACCCCAAATCCAAGCGTTTCTTGTGGAACTCCATCCTCTCTTCTTTCCAAGTAAGTGTGATGTGGCATTATCCTGGAAATTTGCTCGTTATTCTGAAGGCATTGGACTACCGCTTTGGACCCTTTTTATGGGACTGGCATTCCAGTGGGCATTTTTTTTTATCAGATTTTTATTGCCCTTGGTCAGTGTCCCTCCTACATAAGAAAAAAAAAAATATATATATGTGACGTGTACTTGTGTTAGTGGTAGTACGAGTAAAATCTAAGTATATGCCTCATTTTTTTATTGTCAGTGGAAAGTAAATTGTAAAACATGTGTATATCATGACTATTTCAAGAGAGTGTCTGATTCATCATATCTTTGTGTCCCAGGATGAGCGCAGTGCTATACTGACAACACATTCCATGGAGGAGGCTGATGCTCTCTGTTCTTCCATTGGCATCCTGGTTCGTGGCAGCATGAGGTAGAAACCACAGCATTCCTGGTCTGAACTCACTAATAATGCCATATTTATGCAGTGCAATGAATCTTTGATGATTTTCCATAGTTGGGAGAATTACTGCATTTGGCTTCCTCATCCAATCCACTCTATTTCATTCTCTCACCTCTACTTGATAAATGCAATCCATCATGCACAATTTCTTTATCTTTGCCAGTAACTGTTTGCACAATTATCCATCACCTTTACTCCCAGTTTTACTAGAGACTTTTTCATCATGCATCTTGATTCTCCTCTTAATTTTCTCTTGTCTAACCTTCCATGCTACCATATTTACACACAATTTAACTGAGATACTTAAATTCCTGTCCTACCTCATTACTAAGACCACTGTGTGTGTCAACAGATGCATTGGACCCATTCAGCACCTCAAGAATAAGTATGGCAGAGGGTACACATTGGAGGTAAAGGTGAAGCCCAACAGAGCACCAGTGTCCATCAGCAATGCCAGCTCCCCCAGCCATGTCATTTCTGCTGAAAAGTGAGTTGAATCTTCATATAAGGTGATGCTTCATTTTCATCTTTACTATGCTTCTATCTGTGAGCTATCTTCATGAGAGACTTTTCTATTCCAAACATCTGGAAATAAACCTCCAAAGCCAGAATTTAAACATAATTTCTCATAATCAGTATTACCACATGTATGAAAGACTTTTTTATAAGAGGGTCACTGGCCCAGGGAAATATAAAAAAAGAGGGAAAAAAATCCCACTAAGGCGCCAGTCCCAAAGGAGAGGTCAAGAGAATCATAAAAAATTAAAGGATAAGTGTCTTGAAATCTCCCTCTTGAATGAGTTCAAGTCATAGGAAGGAGGAAATACAGAAGCAGGCAGAGAAAGGGAGAAATGATTGAGAGTACTGGTTAACTCTTGCATTAGAGAGGTGGATAGAACATGGATGAGAGAAAGCAGAAAGTCTTGTGCAGGAAGGTCACAGGAGAAGGGGAGGCATTCAGTTAGCAAGATCAGAAGAGCAATTGGTATGAAAATAGAGGTAGAAGATAGCAAGAGATACAATATTGCAGCGATGAGAAAGAGGCTGAAGACAGTCTTTTAGAGGATAAGAGTTGATAAGATGACAAGCTTTTGATTATACCCTGACTAAAATAGCAGTGTGAGTAGAACCCTCATACATGTGAAACATATTCCACATATGGACGGATAAGGCCCTTGTACAGAGTTAGCAGCTGGGGGAGGTGAGAAAAACTGTTGGAGATGACTCAGAATGTCTAACTTCAAAGAAGCTGTTTTAGCTAGAGATTAGATGTGAAGTTTCCAGTTTAGATTACAAGTAAAGGACAGACCGAGGATGTTCAGTATAGAAGAGGGGGACAGTTTTCAGGAAAGTTGTGTCAAGTTGATAGATGGAGGAATTGAGTTTTTGAGGCATTGAACAATACCAAGTTTGCTTTGCCCCAATCAGAAATTTTAGAGACATCGGAAGTCAGGCATTCTGTGGCTTTCCTGTGTGAACTATTTACTTCCTGAAGGTTTGGACATCTATGAAAAGATATGGAAAATTGCAGGGTAGTATCATCAGTGTAGGAGTGGATAGGACAAGAATTTTGGTTTAGAAGATCATTGATGAATAATAAGAAGAGAGTGGGTGACAGGACAGAACCCTGAAAACACCACTGTTATTAGATTTAGGAGAACAGTGACCATCTGCCACAGCAGCAATAGAACAGTCAGAGAGGAGACTTGAGATCAAGTTACAGAGAAAAGGATAGAAGCCATAGGAGGGTAGTTAGGAAATCAAAGCTTTGTGTCAGACTCTATCAAAAGCTTTTCATATGTCTAAGGCAAAAGTTTCACTAAAATCACTAAAAGAGGATGACAAAGACTCAGTAGTGAATTTTCTAACTACCCTCCTATGGCTTCTATTTTTCTCTGTAACTTCATCTCAAGTTTCCTTTCTGACTGTTCTATTGCTGCTGTGGTAGATGGTCACTGTTCTAAATCTAACAGTGGTGTTTTCAGGGTTCTGTCCTGTCACCCACTCTCTTCCTTTTATTCATCAGTGATCTTCTAAACTAAACTTCTTGTCTTATCCACTCCTTTGCTCATGATACCACCCTGTAATTTTCCACATCTTTTCACCAGTAGAGCAGCCTAGACAGAAACCTTACTGGTGATCAGAGCTAAAAGATGATGACCAAGACTCAGTAAGGAAAGCCAAAAGATCACCAGCAGAGCAGCCTTGATGGAAACCATAGTGGAGATCAGATAGAAGGTTGTGAAGTGATAGATGTTTAAGAATCTTCCTGTTGAAGATAGAATCAAAAACTTTAGAGAGAGGCAGGAAATTAAAGCAATAGGATGATAGATAGAATCAAAAACTTTAGAGAGAGGCAGGAAATTAAAGCAATAGGATGGTAGTTTGAGGGATTAGAATGGTCACCTTTTTTTAGGAACAGGTTGAATGTAGGCAAACTTCCAGCAAGAAGAAAAGGTAGACATTAATAAACAGAGTTGAAAGAGTTTGAGTATGCCAAGACTCAGTAAGGAAAGCCAAAAGATCACCAGTAGAGCAGCCTTGATGGAAACCATAGTGGAGATCAGATAGAAGGTTGTGAAGTGATAGATGTTTAAGAATCTTCCTGTTGAAGATAGATTAAAAAACTTTAGAGAGGCAGGAAATTAAAGCAATAGGATGGTAGTTTGAGGGATTAGAACGGTCACCTTTTTTTAGGAACAGGTTGAATGTAGGCAAACTTCCAGCAAGAAGAAAAGGTAGACATTAATAAACAGAGTTGAAAGAGTTTGAGTATGCACAGAGGTACAGTTTTGGAGAACAATAGGAGGGACCCCATCAGGTTCACAAGCCTTCTGAGGGTTAAGGCCAGCAAGGGCATGGAAAACATCACCGTGAAGGATCTTAATGGGTAGCATGAAGTAGTCAGAGGGTGGAGGAGAGGGATGAACAATCCCTGAATCATCTAAGGTAGAGTTTTTAGCAAAGGTTTAAGCAAAGAGAAAAAGATGAAGAAGCAGTTATTGGAGATGTTTTTGGCTAGGTATCAGAAATCTCAAGGGGAGTTAAATCTTGGAAAATTTTTGACAATTTCTGTTAATGAAGGAGCTTTTGGCTGGTTGGAGAACAGACTTGGCATAACTCTAGGCAGAAATATAAAGCACATGAGATCCAGATTCAAGTATCTTTTGTGGGCCACATCTCTATCATGTATAGCATGAAAACAGGCCATATTAAACCAAGGTTTGGAAGGTTTAGGGCGGGAAAAAGAGTGAGGAATGTATGCCTCCATACCAGACACTATCATTTCTGTTATGTGCTCAGCACACACAGTTAGATCTCTGATATGGAAGCAGTAATCATTCCGAGGAAAATCAGAATAAGACCTCCGCTTTTCCCCCAATTACCAGAACCAAAATGCCAGAGACATCTTTGCTTTGTGGGATCCTGAGGAGGGACTGGAATGATAGGACAAGATGTAGATATGAGGTTGTGATCAGAGGAGCCCAACAGAGAAGATAGGGTGACAGTATAACTAGAAGGATTAGAGGTTAGGAAAAGATCAAGAATGTTGGGCGTATTTCCAAGACGGTCAGGAATACAAGTAGGATGTTGCACCAGTTGCTCTAGGTCATGCAGGATAGCAAAGTTAAAGGCTAGTTCACCAGGAGGGTCAGTGAAGGGAGAGGAAAGCCAAAGCTGGTGGTGAGTCTCCAAGAATGGAGATCTCCACAAAAGGAAAGAAAGTCAGAATGTGCTCCGCTTTGGAAGTTAAGTAGTCAAAGAATTTCTTATAGTCAGAGGAATTAGGTGAGAGGTATACAGCACAGATAAATTTAGTTTGGGAGTGAGTTTGTAGCCATGTAGTCATAGCCAGATGGTGGAAAATTTGGAAGATTCAAGAGCATGGGCATGAGAGCAGGTTCAGTCATTGTGCATATAGATGCAACATCCAGCTTTGGATTGAAAATGAGGATAGAGAAAGTAAGAGGGAACAGAAAAGGGTTGTGGGAACTATTTGACCTTATCACTCACTCAAGTGTCTCCCAGCTAATACATCATCACATAAAGCATCACTAAATATAATTATAAATAGATGAAAACTTAGCTATGGGTTGAGCTGGGAGTGGTGGTAAGTTGCAGTCACTGGCGTTCCAAAACCAGTGGCTGAGTGTGTTTTCGTAGCTAAGAGATCGTCTAATGGTTCCAAGCTTCTTAGTTCTTAACTTAGCAAATTTAACTACAGGCAACTGATAGAGTGGCAAGAATGCATCTTAATAGGACTGTTTATCTATTGGCATCTGGGTGGCGAACTCTACGGACAAGAGGGGTTAAGCAGTGAGCTTGCTTCCCAACTCGCCATGTCAGAAACAAAAGCTGTACGCATTTTGCACACTTCGATCTCCCATTTTATTTAATTGAATAAGTAATACTTAGTTTGTACTAGATTAACCTTAATTACCCTTTAATATAACTTTACAATTTACATACAAGTCACAACACAAACCAATAACGCATTGATATTGTGTGTGTGATACAAGTGAAAATTTCCACATCCTGGGGCTGGCTGTTACCTGAATCTATAATCAGGTAACATGACAACCTAAGATCTAAGACCACCTACATCTCTTTGGCGACATTTGAGATGCTACTTGAGGTCTTGTGGTCTGCCCCTTGGTATTTGCTCTCTTTCAAACCTAGGGCAACCTTCCTGGTCTAATGACCTCAACAGGGTTGATTGAGGTAGGCTCAGGAGACCACTCCAGCAGAAATTAATTTATTGTTCCGAGAGTCTTTTGTCCCATTACCATAATTTCAGCTGTTTTAATGATACCATTCTCATCAGGATACAATTTTAATATTCTAACTAAAGGCCAAATGGAACAATTCTGCTCTGTCTCTAATAGTTTGGGGAATGTTATACTCCTTGTTAAGAGATCTGCTGGGTTTTCTTTGGTAGGAATATGGTGGTACTCAAAGTCCCTTTCTCAACAGTGTTTTCTCTGTTCTATTTTTCACATATAGATGTTTATTTTAATTTTTATTCATCCATTGTTGGCAGAATTTACTCATGGTCCATATTACTACTTGCCCAAAGAGTGGGTTTATCCCTTTACTCACAGGTTGATCTTTCATGGTTATTTACACTAAATACTTTGCTAACTAAGTACCCATTTCTATTGCTGTTAATTGTAATTGAGGCAAGGTTTGGGCTTTCATCAGTGCTACGCGTGAATTCATCTTTATCAACTCACTATGATTATCTTTTAGTAGAATGCTACGCCATATACTTTTGAGGGCACGTCACAGAAGATGTGAAGCTGTACATTGTTATTTTGGTTTAAATCGACTTGCCTGAGGACAGAGACCTTAATTCCTGCAATACAATCCTTTATTCTTTCTTATTTGGATGAAAAATATTTTGGGAGGACAGTATTCCAACTATTTTTTTCCTTTCAAACTTCTTGTAGTAACATTTTCCCTCTTATTGTTATAGGCTTTATTATACCCAGGGGATCAAATAAGAGAGATATTTGGCTTAGTAAAGATCTTTTAGCCAGATCTTGTTCAGGATATTTAGGCTGATATAGACTTATTCTATCACCATTCACGTCCCACACCATACCCTGTAAGTTTTACCTCATGGATAACTCTGATTCAAGTTGTTCCTTTAAGAGATTTTGTTGGATTTTTTAGTTACTGTTCCAACTCTGTAGAGGCATGGCTAAACATTCCTTTGTTGTTTTTTCATAGAATTACCACTTCTTCCTCTGTGTCTACCGTTATTTGTAAGTTGTCCATGTAAAATGCACAACCTATTTCAGGTCAGCCAGCTTTATTGAATTGATGATATAGGGTTGAACGCAACAGAAATGGACTTGAACATGAGCCAAAGAGGATGGATTTAAACTGGTATACATCCTAAGAACTGTTCTCGTTGCTCAGATCTCTTGGCCATAAGAACTTTGTGAAATCTCTGTCTTCTTCCTTCAGACCTATCCTTAGGAATGCTTTTGATATGTTGACTACCAAGGTGTATGGTTTCAGAAGGAATTTCATTAACATGTCAAATAAGCTCTCAGTTAGGTTGTGTCCCATATACAAACAGTCATTCAGACTCCTTGCTCCTTTGGGTGGCCATAAACTGCAATTGAAGACCACCCTTATTGGTGAAGTGGCAGAGTCTTTCCTTACCCACATAATAAGGGAGGTAATGGCCAGTGTTATTGTTTACTGTTTCCTCTACTTTATCTATGAACTTACGTGTGGTTTGATTTCTTATGATACTATCATATTGTTCTAACATAGGCTTATTTTTCTTTAATTCAGTCCACAAGTTATTTAGTTGACCCATATCATTGATATAATTGCTTGGTAGGGATGATAAATTTATTTTCCAAGATAATCTGATCCAATTTTGTTTATCTTTATACTCTACTGTTTTGCTGAAGTAATCTTGGGACACTTGCTCTTCGACATTTGGAGCATTAGGATTTATTCTTATAGTATTAAATCCCATAACTTTTCTCTATGATATCAGGTAGTTCAGTAGGGATAATTTGAGCTCCAATACGGAACACTAGTAGGGACTGGATTGGTGTCACAAAGATGACACTCTGTGAGTTGGTAGTACAACCTTAAGGGGTAAAAGTGGTCCTATCATGAGATTCTTGTCAGCTGTCGTCAGCATTTGAATACCATATTTCTTTGAGGTTTTCCCAACAAATTTCCCATATTAATCTGAACCTATTATTAGTTGAATCGGACCCACCTCGTCTGATGTTATGTATGGTCAGCTAATTTTATTGCCTTTGTGCTTAGGAAGTCAGCAGTTTCCTTATGACCTTTGATAGTTAGATTGATGTTTGTCTAGAATCACCACTGCTGTTATCTTTGCTTTAAATTTACCTAATTGAATGATGGGTTTTTCTATGTTATAAGTCTGGGTATTATTATTAGTTAGGAAACCCAAGATCTTTAATTGAGCTTGTCCTGTTATTGGGAGGTTTAAAGCTGCTACAGTTTCCTTACTTGCTTTTCTGTGCTCCTGTGTCAAACAGAGCCTTGACCTTCACTAGTCATCTTTGACTACTAATTTCTACTTCTTCTATTGGAACTGCTACAGGAGAGATAGGATGGTTATTATTGGTCTCATCATGTATGGGGGTTAGTTAAGTATCATACTGTCATTTCACATAGAGCAACAGGATGTACACTTCTCTTACATACAGGGCACATATGCAGATAAGTTTTACAGTCTTTCATTTGATGTGATCATATGATTCACTTAGGCATAATGTGCACCTCCTTAACTCTACTAGTCTATTTACTATCCTTTCAACCCTTGGTAATTGCCACAGTGTTCTGGGTTATGCAGTTTGGAGCAAAATGCACATTTCTTAATTGTTGGAGTTTTAGGTCTTGCTCCTGTCCTGTTACTATAGTTAGTATGGATGTACCTCTGGCTGCTTATTCACAGTTGTAGAAAAGGTACCTGTTGTTTCAGTGTCCCCATAACTTGGCTTGGTTTTATTGACTGGGCTATAGTTGGTTCTGGATTCACCTCCTTTCATTTTATAGGGTAAGGTCTTATTCATCCATTCAAGGTAAGTTTTGTTATTAGAATCCAGTTTACTTGGTTTAGACATATCATTGCTCATGTTCTTGCAGATTTCCAGCAATGACTCATCTGTTTCCTTAAATGTGAAATGGCTCTTTTGATATTTTAAGTATAGCATTTCTAGTGTTTTCTTATTTAGTTTCCTTTGTATAATGATATTTATGAGCCAGGCTGCCTCCTCAATGTTATTATTTGATTTCAGGGATTCTAGTATGCTATTGGCACATCCTGAAAAGTTGTAAATCCTTGTAATTATGATTAGGGGAGGTTAAATCTAGGAGTTTATAAACTAGTTTGGTGGTAATTTGCTCCTTATCATCATAATTCTCTCTGAACAACTTGATAACAACAGCTAATTCAGAAATATTCAGTAGTATCCTTTAGTTGGCTTAACAGATCAGAAAATGTATTTATCTTGGCATTACCTTGATGGATTAATCCTCTATACTTATCCCAAAATGAAGGCCACTCAGTTATGTTACCTGAAAACTCTAGGAATGTTATAGTTGGTAAGGTTATATTCGGTTGGCTTCTCATTGTGGAAGTGATAGGGGTGTTGATTTAGTTACTTCTCAATAGTTCTTCTATCTGATCTTCAGATTTAATTAACTTCACTATAATTTGTTTCTTGCGGTTCATATTCTGAAAAAAATTATTAATCTGATAGCTACTCCATTTTTCCCTAAGAGATTCTACTACCCTCTGTAATTTACTTGGGTTAATTGGTCACTGCCTATTAGCACATTAACTTTCTTAATAGTTCTTGTTGCCAAGGATTTCTTTAAGATTTTGGTAGACATATTTGTGGATTCAATTTTAAGTTTTTCTTATTTCCTGGTTATTTGAGTAGTCACCTGTTAACCCACTTATTGTTTTGTTGTGGCTTATTTGACCTTACACCCCCCAGCTCATCCAAATTCAACAGATGTTTATATTTGTTTCCAGGTTGGGTGTTAACTTAGTAATTTGTCATATATGCCCTTATGGCATCATCCCCATCTTTCGGTCTATGACTGAATGGTAACATGTGTCCCCTGCCTACCTGGTTCCAGTGTATACCATCTCTTGCCAGATGACTTTTATAAAGGGGGAACTGAAACTTAGGAAGTGTTTATTAGGAAGTGTTTATTAGTGTTTATTAGGAAGTGTTTATTAAAAAGTCCCTTTTTAATGCCCTATTGATGGACCTGCTAATCTGGTCACATGCCCTTTGATTCACTCACCCAGGCCTCAGTTCTGTTATAATTTTAGTTTCTATTTGTACAATGACAACCTCAGAGGAACAGTGGCTTTGTATATTTGCCTAATTATGCCTTGTGTGTGTTCCATTTCCTGGTTTTTATCTTGCTAAACAGAAACAGTATGGTTAATTCATGAGGCTATTTCAGCACCTATTTTAATCTCTGATTGTGGTCAAAGGCTTCAGCTGTGACCTCAGGACATTGAAAAATCCTAATTTCCCATCAGTGAATCCTAATTTCCCATCAGTGAATTTGCGTGATGGCTTTGAGTGTATTAATATGTCCGATTTGTGCAACATGAAGCTTCTTGAACCTTCAGTAATCAGCAAGGAACTGCCTTCCTCACTCAGGGTATAAAAAAAATTTAAGATGTGGGAACTATTTTTAATCTTATCACTCACTCAAGTGTCTCCTGGCTAACATATCATCACTAAGTATAATTATAAATAGATGAAAACTTAGCTGTGGCTCAAGCTGGCTGAAAGTTGTGGTGAGTTGCAGTCACTGGTGTTCCAAAGCCAGTGGTTGGATGTGTTTTTGTAGCTTAGACAGCCCCTTTGAGATTTTCCAATGGTTCTGAGCTTCCAAGTTCTTCATAGCTTAGCGAATTTAACTACAAGCAGCTAGTAGAGTGGCAAGAATGCATCTTAACAGGACTGTTTATCTGTTGGCATCTGGGTGGCGATTACTACTGCCAAGAGGGGCTGAACTTGGTTCTCAGCTCATTACATCAGAAAGAAATTCTACCTCCTATTTTATTTAATTTAATAACTAATACTGTTTGTACTAGATTAACTTTAATTACCTTTGTCAACACAAACCAATAATGCATTGATATTGTGTATGATGCAAGTGGAAATCTCTACAACAGTCTTCATGTTTACAAAGCTTAGGTTTTTATCACCAGATGATAATGCACCAAGATGCATAGTTTATTATGATTTTGTTTTGTCAGTAATCAGTCTAATAACAAGTCTACTATGTAATTTATAGTAATAGAATATAAGCTGTACAATAATGCAAGTGCACAGCTTTTCATTTCCTTCTCAACTTCTCTCCTTTCCACAATAAAATATAAAGTACACCTTTATTAGATACACTTCTACTTTCTGTAGCCTTTAAGTAGTCTCTGTATATTTGTATGTGGTTTATATAGTTTGTTGATGCATTTGCTATTCCTCAGAGGAAACAGTATAATCAAGCAAGTTCAACAAAAGGTCATAGAAACATTCCCAAATGCAACACTGGATGAGCAGTTTGAGGAGCGGCTGATTTACAAAGTTCCTCAGACTGATGTGATGAGTCTGGCCCTGATTTTTGAGATGCTGGAAAAGAGTAAGGCAACTTTTTTTCTTTTCAATACAGGAAAATAAGCATAATTGATATTTCACTATTTTGAGACCTGCATTTGTATAAAATTTTTAGTATTGCTTTTAGAATATTTATTTAGAGAGAAAAATTTTTGTAAAATATTTTATTACAATAGTCCATATTAAGAGTACATGTTTGATCTTCCAGGTGGTCCATAATGTTCTGTTACTATTTAGCAGTGAAGCTTTTTCATTAGGATCTGGAAAGTTTATGTATAATGCTAACTTTTATTTTCCAGTCAAGAGTGATGGTCTGGTGGATGAATATGCACTGAGCCAGACTACCTTAGAGCAAGTTTTCTTGCAGTTTGCTCGCCAGCAGGAGGAAGAGGATGACAAGGAAGAGAATGGAGATATTGTCTCTCACATTTCATGAGAAGTGAACTATGTATTGTATGATTGTGTATTCCATGTTTTGTGTATGCATATTTGCAAAAGAAAAAAAAACCTGTCCATTCATAGATATTTGTATGCATGAATAGTCTGGTACCTGTTCATAATTTTAGAAACTTGAATTGCACAAGATCAGTTTTCACACTTGTCTAGTGCACTGACATACTTTACTGCATTAGTATGACTGTGATATGACTAATTTCATACTTTACTGCATTAGTATAACTGTGATATGACTAATTTCCTTTCCAACCCAAATCTTACTGTCTGTTTCATCTCCTCCTCTTTCCTTGGATGATAAAAGACTTCTGGTATCCCTCCACAGTGAATTTTCCTTATTTTTTCTTTCTGATGTTCTTTTTTGCTATTACAGTTAATGATTAGTGTACACTATTTGGATTAATTTAAGGAATTGCTTAATTATTAAGCATTTTATTTATTTTTTTTTATTTTGAGAGAAAAAAAATTGCAGGATTATTAAATCTGCAAAAATAAAAATGAAAAGTGCACAATATGAAATATTTGTGGTGTATTATTATGAAATATTATAATGTAGAATGGTATGAAATATTAAAATGTACTGAGTAACTCCTTTATATCTGTATTCTTGTCTTAGAGACAAGAATACAGGCTTTGGAAAAATGGAAAAATAAGTCATATAAGCATGTGATTACTTGGAATGGTGATTATTGTCATCTCTGTTTGCCCCATCTAGCATCTCACTTCTTCATGTACTGACTTCTCTCCTAGTACTTTAATGTAACATTAGTCAGTATACTAAGCCACTATACATGTAAAGGTTGTGGCTCACCTGTACACTGTGGTACACCTGACTCACCTGTTGTACACTGGTATGTGGTTGTGACTCACCTGTACATTATAGTACATGTGCATGTGGTGTTGATCATGTGCATGTGGTGTTGATTATATATATATATATATATATATATATATATATATATATATATATATATATATATATATATATATATATATATATATATATATATATATATATATATATAATCTCATGTGCTTCTTATAAATTTCCTATTTTTTTAAGTTTTATGGTTTCTATTCTGTTCTTATCAATTATATTTATGACAAATATTGTACTTTAAAAAGTACCTAGTGTAATAATGTCTATAATTAAGTAATTTGAAGTTACTACCTCTAATTTTTTAAACACAGCTGATTTCATAAAATAATTGGGACTGGTTAAGTATAACACAGGCTGACATCCCCTTCATACACACACACACACACACACACACTTTAGTAACTAGGTGACTATGAAGGAAAGGATTGATCTTCACTAAATACAATACACCAAGATCAATTACATAACCCATCATTGTCAGGACTCAGCAAAATCTAACTCTAAACATAAACCTGATCTATTCTATCTTCTTTACCAGTGTCCCCTGTAAATGGGGTAAATGAAACAGGCTGTACATTAACATTAATCTTATCCATAAGCATCTCACATTTAATTTCTCCACTGGTCACTACAATACCTGTTAACTGAAAATTCTGTTAATGGTGATATTCAAGCTAGAAATTCTAAAGCCTTAAATTATTGTGTATGATAAATATTGTCTTCATGCTTTTAGAGCATTTCTTCAAAATGTTACTAGTTAATATATATTAATGTCATGTAGATGTTTACAGTGATTTTAAAGCTACAAAACCCTAGGTAAGCATATCATATTTGAAGCTGTTACACTCAAGGCTTCAGATGTGATATGTTTAATGCACAATGCTTATGCCGTATAGAATTTTATTACTTTAAGATAATGTGGTCAAACAAGAGTATTCTGGTGAGGCATGCAGGCATTCCTAAGTTTGTTAGTTGTTGTGAGGATGATATTTATGGTTATTCTGTAGTCATTACTTATCATCAAGAAGGCTGAAATATCAAAATTATATTGATGAGAGTTTCTTGCAAAAGTTCATGCATTCATAAACTAGGTTGAGATCTACCTTAAAGGGAGGTAGTCCAGACAAGACTAGTCTTATCATGCTTTTTTTCACAGTTTACAGAGAATACAGTGGCAGTACCCTTCAACTGTGTCCACAGAGTGTATCAACCTCATAATGGTGCTGGTATAATGTGTGGTGAAGTCAGTTCTGTATGATATACCTATTTATACTTCACCATCCTCTTCATATACAGGCCATGTAGACCCATTTATAGAATGCGATGCCTACTATATTTAGAGGAATCAACACACATAATACCATAGAATACTGAATAGCCTATCAAATAGTGCAATTTTTTAATATTAAAAGCTGTGAAATATTCAACTAAGAAATTATCTGGTGCCACAAGTAGATCTCAGAGGCATGAGTTGCAGATCCAAAATTTATTAAATTCAATGAGAAACTTGAGTTACATGAATGAGAATCAAATAGTGCAGAACACACAACGATGTTATTAACCTTGTGTGCCTCAGTAATCTTGACATTTCCATCCCTTATATATCAGTCCATTTGAAATCATAGTAACCCTATTTTGTGCATTACCATATTTAACAATTAATTAATGAAGTAGACTTTTTACTTAAAACATGGGCAAGAAATTCCCACACATTGTTCAAGATACAGGCATGTGGTTACCATGAGGGTTAGCAACTTGAATACTCAAATCTACTCACTGTGATGCTACCTCAGTGCCAGATTACATACCTGTTGCATGTAATCTCAATATAACACATTCCATTCACATCAACTGTCACTATAATGTAAAAAACATTAAAAAACTATGTGTGGAGAGTATTTTTTCAGAGCTATAAACAAAAGTTTAAGTGATCATCACACAGTCGTTACATTCTTATACTTACAACTATATTGGTGGGCGGCACAGTTGGATAATCACCTGATTGTTCTTTGGTTGGTAGTCTGATTTCAAGACCTCTATTGGTGAAATAGGCTGCATTGGTTTCATGTGGATCGGCAGTGAAAGTAACTTGAAAACTTACAATTTTGTCTTGGAAGTAGTTAAATACAATATTCTAATCCTTCATTATGAATGATTGTACTTGATTATTATTAAGTGTGGTTATTTGTCAGCTTCAATAAATCAAACTTAACTCAAGCTCAGCCCTCCAATAACTTTTCTGAAAAGTTACGTATATCAAAACGAGATATTGAGTAATTGAAGCTCATTTATCCACCAAATTCAAATCTCATCATAAGATATGCCACTAATTCTCTTGCTATATATTTTACCTCCAGTATCTTGATTTATAAAGCAATGGATTAGTTTTATTTTATCAGCCACAGAGTAGGTAGCTAAAAAACAATGCCATTTATTTACCCTCTGGGAGTAACAGAAGTTATTGTTAGAAGATGTAGTTCTATATTGGTGATATTTTCAATGTTTAGCTTTCTTTATTATGTGACATGAGTGAACACTTCTCGAAGTATATTAATCCCTAGTCTTGCCTGTGGTTTTAAAGAAAAGGACAAAAAGTGCACTGTTAGAAATGGACCAAAGTGATGAATGATTTCAAAGTGCAAAACATTCCTAACAGTTAATGTAGAATAACAGTTATGAAAGTATTTGTGAAATGCAAGTTGCATTTTGTAATTGTTTTTTTTACCAGTATATTCTAATATATGAGTATATATTGGAGTCAGAAGTTCTTAACATCTTTTTAATGGTTGGCTTCAAATCTGCAGGCTTAGATTACATCCAGATCATGCAAATTTTACCAGATAAACGTTTACTCTTGCATTTTCATGATACCCTTAATTACTAAAAATATAAGGCAGAATGCATCTTCACATTATGTAATTTCCACAATGTTCATTAATTTTCCTTTCATGTAATTTTATGCCTTATTTATGCAACACTGACAGGACATGCTTATCAATCATATGAGAAAGAAAAAAATCTTGCAATCCACAGCAAGGCACCTTACACTTTTAATAACTTAAGCTGTACCATATATAAATAGCTTAGCTTAATCTCACAAAAACGTATATCTCTTTATATGAAGAGAGGAACAAAGAACTATTTCCCATATGAATACTTTACAGTATGGAAATTGGCTATAAATTGTGCTATCTCCCTCAACATTAATGAATTAAGTTAATACTTCAATCTACCAGTTCCTTAGCCAAAAATTATTATTAATTTATTATTATTATTATTATTATTATTATTATTATTATTATTATTATTATTATTATTATTATTATTATTATTATTATTATTATTATTAAAGAATGTATAAGCTATCATTTGTTGGCATACAAGACACTTTTTATGATGTAAAAAACAATTACCTTGAGTTCACATTAGATAACTCAGAAGTGTACTCAAAGCAGAAATATCTTCATAAAGCAGAAGTGCATCATTTATACACAGGTGGGTTTTATATGCCAGTAAATATAGTATTTATCACATATACAATTGATTTTCCTTAGTGTGATAAAGTTGTGATTTGAAATATCAACAGGAATGTAAATGTCAGTGATTGATAACACTTGTTTTACTTTCACTAAAGCAATTAATACTTTTTTCAAACTTAAAATTTTATGTGTATCTTATTCCATTCTTACTATCTTGGAAAGTAAGTCATTATTCACAACTTTTTTTGTTTTGGATGAATTAAAGACTAGTTTCAATGAACTTACAGTGAACAATATAAACCGATTATTTACACTAGTGATAAAGTAGCCAGCTTCACATATTACAGTTGTTGGAAAAGAATATTATTTATCATAAGACTATCTTAGAGAGAGAGAGAGAGAGAGAGAGAGAGAGAGAGAGAGAGAGTAAAAAAGTTGAGGCAAAGAAGTGTTGCAATGTGAAGACATTTAATGCTGTATTCTTTTCATGGATACTGAAAGAAAAATTGAATGAAGTATATAGTTTTCATCTTTGCAGAGGCAAATAGTACAGTTAGCATACTCTGTGATAGAGTGTTTGTGCATTGATTCTTAAACTACACTCAGGTAAGCCCTGAGGTGGCTGGTGAGTGGCTTTCCATGGAGAGATCACAGCAGGAGGCTGGTGATACACCCCCAGAGAAGCCAACAAGAGGAAGTGTTGCTAATGTTAATTAAGTTTTCCAGTCAAGAAGGCTATTTTGATGTATGTAATTAGATGTTCAGATTTTATTAGCATGTCCTTAATACAAGAGGGGTAACTTCCTATGCCGTCCTTTCTGTGACATCATTTTTTATTAGAGAAATTAATATTTTTAAAATGTATTAGGTAAATTTACAGATTTATACATTTTGTCTAATATTCATGCATCTTTGTATGCATGTCCGGAGAGAATTTGCATGTAATTAACCAATATTTAATCCTGCAATCTGCATGTAACTGATTTAAATACACATTTCAAACGGAATCAAGATTTTTTTTCCAATATTTAAAGGTTCAAGGATGTGGTAACCTCGTCTACTAGTGTTGTCTGTGTTAGCTATGCTTTCAATTTAACTGTGCGTTTACATGCCCTGGGTCAATGTATTCTGTGTTTGTTGTGGAAGGAGGCAGAAATGGACAAAGAGAGGGAACTAGGAATCACACCTGCAGCTTTATTATGATGGGAGAAGAGAGGAATAAAAGGGGTTGGAATTCTCACTAACCAATGTAGATTTCTTGTCTCATCATTCCATTATGAGTAATGCATGCTTCCCATATATAGATCCATGTATGTTTAATACTAGTTCCTTAAAAACTATCCCTAAAGGAATGACTGCAATAAGCAAGTTTAAAGTGGGTTGGCCAATTTGATTCTGGAGATGTCCTGATGTCAGGACAACTTGAAATACAGTTCAGTTCATAAGGAAGTTAAGAAGGGTGAAAATAAGAAGCAAGCTTAGTTCCAGAATTTAACAGTGAAAGGATGGATGACTGGAAATACTGAAATTGATGATTAATGAGGTGGATAAAATAAGGACAAGAGCAACTAAAAATTCTTATGCAGTGAAGCCAGAGGATGAGGAAAGCAGTAACCACCATGAAAATGATAAATGATAGAATGTGGTCATGGAAAAATAACAATAAAATGTAGCAAGAGATGCATAATTATGGCAAAGTATGAGACTGAAGACAGTTACAGAAAGGGAGTAAAGGTGACGAGCTTTTGAGTTCACCCTAATTAGTAATGTTAGAATTGAACTTATATTATATGGGACCTGTATTCTATACTAGGTTGGATAGGGCTCATGAATAGGATTTGCAACTGGCAGAAAAAGAAAAAGAAATAAATAAACAAATAAACTGGCAGAGACAAACACAGAACACCAGAACTTCAAGTAGGTATGTTCTTTTAACAGAAGAAGTGGTGAAATTTCCTGAGCCCAAGCACAGTAGCAATACAGGTAAGATTTCAAGAGGCAGAGGAGGAGATTTGAATGTAACAATAAATAAGGATC
Organism: Scylla paramamosain; assembly: GCF_035594125.1. NCBI lineage: Eukaryota > Metazoa > Arthropoda > Malacostraca > Decapoda > Portunidae > Scylla > Scylla paramamosain. The sequence goes on along the minus strand of NC_087151.1, from coordinate 12,141,396 downwards.
CAACACCAGAAATTACACATGGAAAAAAAATACAGGTATTGTTAGCAATATGACTAGTAGCCTTTGCAATATAAGTAACCTTTATAAAGATAATAAAGGAGACTAAAGAAAATAAGATTCCACACTGGAGTATGCAGCAACCAAACTGAAGAAAGGACTGAGCAACAAGACTGGTACCATTTCTAAGCTATGGGATGTTATTAAAGAAGTTAGTTTTCCTCCAGAGAAGTTAGTAACCCAAGCTGGAAGAAAGATGAAAAAGAGCTGCCTACAGCAAATAAAGAAATAGTGTGTACATGTAGAAGACCTGTCAACCAAGAAACCCAATATATTAGAAGACCTGTCAACCAAGAAACCCAATATATTAAGTAAAAATAGATGCGGAAATCAGGATATGGAGAAATAGTTTTGGAAATAAAATAATAGGTAAATGGAATGCATTACTAGAGAAAGAGATACTTGCAAACCAATAAATTCAAGGAAAAATAAAAGTTTAATTCAATATTAAGAAAACTAACTTAATCTTGTAGAAATATTACAAAAAAAATAAATGTAGAAATACTGCAAATAAGTAAATGCAAATTGAAAACTACGAAGTACTACACAAAACTTGTATTACACATGTTTATTTTCAAACTTACAAAATTTGTGTAGACTGGCCTCAGTTAATAAGTGTTAGATAAATTAGTACTATATATGGCACCTATGCATTGCAACACCGCTTAGTGTCCGGTGCCCGCGCGGGCTACTGAGTGACTTGGTTGGGGCAGTTGCCGTCTAGCTATCACACGAGTAGGATGTACTGTTCCTCAATATACTCAATCAAGGACTGTTGGTGTTTCCCTGAACCTCTCACATGGCGCAGTGAGTAGGATCCGCAGTCCTCAGCATCCTGACAACCTCAGACGGCCTGCACGCCCTGCAGCAGCGAGATGGCAGCCAGACCCAGGTTCAGTACACCACGCAGTGGCCGTCGCCCAGCCGCCCGCCATACCCAGGCAGCACAAAGCTTCCTGCAAGACATCGTGACCGGCATGGCCAGTCTGGCCAACAATGGGCGTCAGCCAGCAAACACAAGAACACCTTTCCCACCGGCTTCAGTCGCACCAGAGAAATGTGAGGGTGAGATGCCGGCTGCGGCTTTTCGTACATGGAGAAGGTCCATGGAGTCCTGGATACTACTCAACGGCTGGCCCGACGGGGTGGCCACGCTGCACATACGCCTCAACTGTGTGCCAGCACTGCAACGCGCTATCGACGCCAGGTATCCAGGTAATGAGTGGGACCAGCTGACACCCAAGGAAGCGTTAGACGCCATCGCAGGAATAGTGCTCCAGGCCACTAACCAGGCCGTCACCTGGGAGGAGTTTTTCGCTAGCAAGCAGGCGGCTGCAGAACCCATGAAAAGGTTCTTCCAACGCTGTGCCTCCGGGGTCATTGAGTGTGAGTTCAAGTGCCCGAAATGTGATCACGACCTCTCGGAATACATGCTCCTACGCAAGCGAATGGTAGGCTTGTATAACCCAGTGCTTAAGCGAGAAGTGTTTCAAAGCTGTGTTAATATCTCAAGTGTGGAGGAGCTGAGAGGTAAATGTGTGTCGTTTGAAGCGGCTGTGAGAGACGCTGCCGCCCGGGGGCACGCAACAGTCGCAGCGTCCGCGTCAAGTGAGGCAGTGTTCATAGCGAGTGACGAGGAGGAAGAGGTACATGACGAGGTGGCGGTGGCGCGCGCGACCACAAGACCCGCAAAAACCGCCCCCACGCACCCCACTTGCGGCAACTGTGGCAGGAGTCATGTGCCTAAAAGGTCCAAGTGTCCAGCACGCACGGCGACGTGCCTTGGCTGTTCTAAGGTGGGTCACTTCCTTAAGTGTTGTAGGAGTAAACCCGCCGCCACTGTGTCGGGGGCAGTGGTGTCGGCAGCGGCAGGACTTTCCCGCCATCCCACGTTACGTGTCACAGTGGCCTGTCGCACGGGCGCGCAGACTGTGGAAGTGGAGGCAGTCGCTGATACTGGCGCCATGGTGTGCGTGGCTGGACTCGGACTGCTCAACGCCCTCAAGGTGCCGCGTCAAGAGTTGCGGCCCGTCAGCGGGCTGAGGGACGTCGCTAACAAGCATCTTAAGGGTTGATTCACACTGGCGTTCCGGTCACGCTCCGTTCTCGCTCCGATCACGGTACGGTCACGGTACGGTCACGGTACTGGGGTATTCACACCTACGGTCTGCTCTCGCTCCGTTCACGGTCCAGTCATTCCCCCTTCCTCGACACCAGTATAGTCTGACCATCAGTTACGAAGGATGTGTGACTTTTCGGACACTGAGTTGGCAATGATCGCCGTTGCACTTGATGAGGAAGAGGAAGAAAAAAAAAAAAAAAAACAGAAAAAGAAAGAGATTGACATTCATCATGTTGCAAGATAGGAAGACTGAGGGCATCATATGTTGCAAGATAGGAAGACTGAGGGCGAATATAATACTCTGTATCCTCATCTTGTTGATGATGAAAGTAAATTCCATAGCTACTTCAGAATGAACAAAGCAACATTTGAAAAAATTCTATCGAAAATTGAGGTTGACCTGAAAAAAAAAAAAAATAAATACACCATTCAGAGAAGCACTCACTCCAAGAAAACTGGCTGTGTGTCTAAGGTAAGGTAAAGAAAAGATGTGACTCGGATTTATTTTGCTGTAAGGCTCAAACACAAGATAAAGGGCACAGATAATCATCATTTATTATTCCTTTTGTTGTTACATTGACTGTAGGCTACAATAATTATGAAGAGAAAGAAGAAGGATCATGTTGGTTAAACCACTGTGAAGTGCAAGCAAGCTGCGGAGGTGATGGCACCCCGTGGGTGTTCTCCTGACTCCGTGTTGCTTGATGAAATTGTTGTATAGGTTGAGGACTTGCAGATGATGAAGTGGAGTACTGCGACACAGCAGGTGATGCTGCAGGTTGGGGGCATACATACTGTGCGTATGCCTGTTCACTCTGGTAATGAATGTACTTTTCTTCCATTTCACTTACTAATAAAAACACTTTTGTTTTAATATAATGCTGATCAGCTGGAGTGAATTTCTTGACAGTATTTTTGACATCAATGAAAAGAAAGTATCTATTATTTGTGGGGCATGTTCTTCCTTCTTCTTATCTACTAAGTATTTCATAAGTGTAGCAGATGCACTGTTATTTTCCTGTGTCTTTCTTTTACGCGTGAGACGTTCTTGCTGAGGGAGTGTAGGCCTATCTGGTGCAACACCACTAGCCTCGTCGCCTAGTGCTCTTTCTTGTGTGTCATCGTGTTCTGAATTATCTGAATCTTCTGCTTCATTTTCAGCCTTTTCCAGAGATGTAACTCGTGTTCTGTCCTTCGTAAATGCCAACAAAAACGACATTTGATCCTCAAACTTCCATTTCTGGAAGCCATCAGCAGCCTGCCTACTCTTTGTTTTCTTATTTTTGTGTTTACGATACTGTGCTCGCAGGGATTCCCAGCGTTCCTTACACTTAGACCCTGAAAATAAGAAGAAAACGGATCAGTTATTCCCTCCATTGTTTCATTGCAGATTTTTGGCTACGGGGGATTCCTACAAATCACTAGCTTTCAGCTACCGTCTAGGCCATTCAACCACTCAGGGTACTGTACTGGATGTTTGTCATGCCATAATGAAAAACCTTATGGCCGAGGCTATACCGACACCAAGTAAAGAAGACTGGCAACGAATTGCAAATGAATATTGGACACAGTGGAATTTCCCAAACTGCATAGGCACACTTGATGGTAAACATGTGGTAATTGAAGCACCAGCAAATAGTGGCTCCCTATATTTCAACTATAAGAAGACATTTTCTGTTGTCCTTTTAGCTTTGGTTGATGCAAACTACCGCTTCGTATGGGTTGATGTAGGATCTTATGGTAAGAATAGTGACTGGAATTTTTAAAAATTCCAACCTTTGCAAATATTTGGAAGATGAACAGTTAAATGTACCAGAAGATGCTGCACTTCCTGGCACTGATGTGCTTGCACCATACGTTATAGTGGGGGATGAAGCTTTTCCGCTGAAGAGAAATTTGATGAGACCCTATCCAGGTTCACAGACTGAACATAATGTTGAGAAGAGGATTTTTAATTATAGATTATCTAGAGCCAGGAGGATAGTTGAGTGCACATTTGGCATTCTAGCGCAAACATTCAGAATATATTTAAGGAAACTTAAAGCTACGCCTGATAACGCTAATGCAATCATTACAACAACTTGCATACTTCACAATCTGATACACCCAAATGCTGTTGCGTTACCAGATACTGTTGACATGCCTCCAAACACAGTAGGCTTACGTCCAGTGAGAGGAAGAGGGGGAAATGCTACAAGGGAGGCTTTTGGCGTGAGAGAAATACTGAAAGATTATTTCAGCTCCCCAGCTGGTTCAGTGGCTTGGCAAAATGATAAAATATAAGTAGACAAACAAACTCATGTAGGAATATTTGTTGAATGAGCCAAGGAGATGCATTTCCGCAGTGGATAATAGGCTGTTATAATACATATGGAATTTCTTTCTTCGGTTGATAATGTATATTTTATTTTCTCTCAGTACCTTGCCAATGTGTTAAGTATGCAAACATTATTGTACAGGCAAATTGTTTAGTGAGGAGAGGAAATGCATTTCCACAGTGGATATTAGGCTATTGTATGAAATTTCTTACCTTCACATCCCATCTGCCTGCTTATTTCGACCCAGCTTCTTCTTTTCGCCACGTTGTCACTGTAGTGCAGCGAAGTCAGGTCATACATCTCTGGTTTACCTTTGACTAATTCTATTAGCATTTCATCTGAAACCACAAAATTTAATGTAGTTTTGTAGGTAATATTTTATTCAGCTGGTAGTTATGTATATCCTAGCTGTACGCATTGTCATTGTATCAGTGATAAATAAAAAGAATACGTATTTATCATTTTCCTACCTTTTGCATGATCCCATTGTAGTGTTTTCTTTGGATTATCCATGATTTGGTAGGACCAAAATGCAACACTACTTACTTAAATGAAGGCTGACACTCGACTGGAGTGGAACAGGATCGGTGCAGGACCGTGGGCAACGTTCACACTGGCGATCAAGTTCCGTTCACATGTCGGTCTCGCTCCGGTCAAAATATCTTTTGAGGGAACCGTGACCGGACCGTGATCGGAGCGAGAACGGAGCGTGAACGCCAGTGTGAATGCTTGCACTGAAATTAATGAGACAATATTCGACCGTACCGTGATCGGAGCGAGAACGGAACGTGACCGGAACGCCAGTGTGAATCAACCCTAAGTGTATGGGGAGCGTGGAATGCACGTTCTCTGTAAATGGTGAGTCAACAGCGCAGCATGTATACTTCGTGTGCGCAGCAAAGACCACTTACCTCTCTTTTGCTGCGTGCAAGGGCCTCGGTCTCCTTCCGCAGGGCTTCCCGCTCTCGCACCACACCCACGCCCCTGCAGCAGCGTCCTGCACCGCCACACCAACGCAGGAGCCACGACCGCCGTCAGAGGATCTCACCCCTACAAGACCAGGCTCCATACCAATTCCTCCCCTAGAGGAAAATGTGGACAGGCTAGAAGCATGGCTCCTCAGACACTTCTCAGCCTTTACGTTCAACACATCAAGGTCCCCCCTACCTGTAATGTCCGGCCCACCGCACCACATACACCTGAGACATGACGCGCACCCATACGCTTGCCACGTCCCTGCCTCAGTACCCAAGCACTGGGAGGCAGAGGTTCAAGCACAACTCCTCGAGGACGTGAGGCGAGGCGTCGTGGAGCCAGTGCCCACGGGGGAGGCAACAGAGTGGTGCGCCAGGATGGTGGTGGTGGGTAAGAAAAACGGGCAGCCACGACGCACAGTGGATTTTCAGCGCCTGAATGCTTCGTGCCAGAGGGAGACACACCACACACCCGTCCCCTTTGACATGGTGTCATCGGTACCGCCACACACCTACAAAACCGTCGCCGACGCCTTCTGGGGGTTCCATCAAGTGGAGCTCGATGAAGAGAGCAGAAGGCTGACAACATTCATCACCCCCTGGGGCCGTTACCGCTACCGGAGGACCCCAATGGGACACTGCTCGGCGTCGGACGCATACACAAGGCGGTTCGATGAGGCCATAAGGGACATCCCACGGAAGTTCAAGTGTGTGGACGACACACTCTTATACGCAGCGAGTGTCGAGGAAGCATTCTGGCATGCGTATGACTTCCTGGAGACCTGTTCTCGCGCTGGTATCACACTGAAGCCAGAAAAGTTTGCCTTCTGTAGGAGGGAGGTCGACTTTGTAGGCTTCCGCCTAGACTGGCATAGCTACAAGCCTACGGAAGACCGCCTGTCTGCCATCAAAGCCTTTGCGATGCCGGATAAACCCACGATTAAGGACGTCAGGTCGTGGTTTGGACTGGTCAATCAGCTTGCCCCCTTCTTGGCCACCGCACCTCTGATGGAGCCCTTCAGAGAGTTACTGAAGAAACCTGCCGCCAAAACAGTATACTGGGATAGTCAGCTACAAGGTAAATTCAATGAGGCGCAGGAAGTGATTTGCAGGCTCGCTAGAGAGGGACTCGTGTACTACGACAAGTCACGCCCAACGGCAGCAGTTACAGACTGGAGTAGAGACGGTATTGGTTTTGTAGTGTTGCAGCAGCACTGTAGTTGTACATCTACAGAGACCCCATTCTGTTGTAAAGGTGGGTGGAAACTAGCGCTGTGCGGCAGCCGTCACCTCACCGCGGCCGAGGCAGCATACGCAGCGGTAGAGGGCGAGGCGCTCGCGGTGGTGTGGTGCCTCCGCAAGGCCAGACTGTTCCTCCTTGGTTGCCCGAACCTCGTCATCGTGACCGACCACCGGCCGCTGGTTGGCCTCTTCAAGGACAGGGCGTTGGGGGACGTCACCAACCCGCGCCTCTTCCGCCTCAAAGAAAAAACTCTTCAGTTTCACTTCACAATCAAGTATCTGCCTGGCAAGTCGAACTCGGCGGCGGATGCACTCTCCCGCTTTCCGAGCCTAAAAACACGGCCTGATGGGGATGACGGGGAGGACGAAGAGGAAGTGATGGCGGCTGTGTGCGCCGCCACGCTCGCTGCTTTGAGCCGCGGCGACTGCATCACGCTCGATTTGAACGATGTGAGAGAAGCAGCTGAAGACGACCCTGTGTACCAGAGGCTGCTAGTAAAGGTACAGGCCAACGACTGGTGCACACACAAGACGCAGGAGGCCCCTCACATGCGTCCATACTTCAAGGTGCGAGACCGTCTAGCAGTAACAGAGGACATAATCACATACTCCTTCGAGCAGGGTAGTGTTCGTTTGGTCGTGCCGGAGCCCCTGCGATACAAGGTAGCTGCACACCTACATGCCGGGCACCAAGGACTAGACTCAATGTTGAGGCGGGCCAGACAGTCTGTGTACTGGCCAGGCATGGAAGGTGACCTACAATCTCACCGGGCAAGTTGTCCTGACTGCGAGCTTCACTCTCCTTCCCTACCCCCGGAGTCAATGGTCCTCACACCTCCCCCAGAATACCCGTTCCAGGCTGTGGTAGCGGATTTTTTCCAGCTCGATGGTCACACATACTTGGCGTATGCTGACCGATTAACTGGCTGGTTAGAGGTGTTCCACTTCCCTAACGACGCCTCATCCAGCAAGGTCATCACCCACTTACGCAGGCTATTCAGGAGATGGGGAGCCCCGGAGACCTTATCCACAGATGGAGGCACAAACTTCACTAGCGATGAAGTTACAGAATTCCTGCGTGATTGGGGCGTAGCAGCAAGAGTATCGTCCGCCCAGTACCCTCAGTCGAACGGCAGGGCCGAGGCAGCAGTGAAGGTGGCGAAACGCGCACTCAGGGTTAACACGGGCGCAGGAGGCAGCTTAGACTGTGACAGGGCGGCACAAGCAATGCTACAGTACCTCAACACACCACTGCGGGGCGTCGATAAATCCCCTGCGCAACTAGCTACTGGTCGACAGTTGCGTGATGGTATTCCTGTTGCCCGCCAACATTACAAGGTGGGACAGCATTGGCGACGCACCCTCAGAGACCGCGAAGTATACATGGCCCAGTCACAAGCCCTCCTCCCAGCAGCCCGTGGTGAAACACAGAGGCAGTTACCGACACTTCAGGCAGGCGACGCGGTGCTTGTGCAGGACCCAGCAACGGGGATGTGGAACAAGTCTGGTGCGGTCTTGGAAGCCAGGCCTTACAGGAAGTACGCTATCAGGCTGTCAGGCAGTGGCAGGGTGTCGATACGCAACCGCCGGCACCTCAAAGTCAGCACGACGTCCACGCCGAGCACAGGAGCGGACACCACTACACCACCTCTGGCGAGACCCGCGCGACAGCGCAAGCAACCTGCCTGGATGACAGACTGTCCAATAATACACACACACACACACACACACACACACACACACATACACACACATACAAGCACATCAGTGATACACTTCTATACGCACAGACCCACACCCTAGCATACACGTCAGTGTAACTTGCACACACGCACGCACTTACATGACTGTAGTATGTTAATGGAAAACAGTATTATTTGGATTAGTGAATGTACGAGTTGATTTTATTTTCTTATATCTCCATGCCATGTTTTCGTTTATGTAGTTAGTTTCATGTTACATGCCTGTAACATTCACTTGCGGGGGAGATGTTAGATAAATTAGTACTATATGTGGCACCTATGCATTGCAACACCGCTTAGTGTCCGGTGCCCGCGCGGGCTACTGAGTGACTTGGTTGGGGCAGTTGCCGTCTAGCTATCACACGAGTAGGTTGTACTGTTCCTCAATATACTCAATCAAGGACTGCTGGTGTTTCCCTGAACCTCTCACAATAAGGATGTTAGAATGTACTTTATGATCACTTAGTTAATAGGGCATAACTGCAGAATGTTTGATGCATAAAAGTATAATGCCCTTCATCATCACCAGTTCATCAACAGCTTATCTTTCACACCCGTAAGGAATTAAATCACCAGCAGAATCTTCACTTGTTTGAGACTTAAGTTTCCTATTCTTCTTACTGGAATAAAAGTAATCTGGTTAGCAATACAAATAGGAACTTTATTAAGTTTGAAAATAAAGTGCATGGTTCCAGGTCCCCCTCACAGTAGTGAGTATTATCCCCTCAAGGGGGAGGGTGTCACAGTGGCCAGCTGCTCATTGTTGCCTGGTTTAGCATTTTATTAATGGTTTAGCACGAGTTAAATACCCTTACCCTTAACAAGTGCACTTTATTAATGGTTTAGCATGAGTTAAATACCCTTACCCTTAACAAGTGCACTGTAACATTGAGGAATTGATCTTATAGGGTTAACCATGAAAAAAGTGCAACCAGGGATCAGAACACGTTACAAGACACTAGATACTGTACATATGCAATTTTGCCAATCAAGAAATATTTCCACAGCCAAGTGGACTTTTGGTCACTTGATCTAACTGCAATTAAGCTTTAAGGATTGAAAATAAAAATTTCCTGTAAAGAGAACAGGTCAATATCCTAAAGCAAAAGTTTTGATGTCAAGCAAGAGATAATTCTAACATTTAGATATCAAGCAAGAGCTCATTTTAATGTTCTGATATTAAGCAAAAGTTAATTCTGAAAATATTGAAAATAAAAATTTCCCGTAAAGAGAACAGGTCAATATCCTGAAGCAAAAGTTTTGATGTCAAGCAAGAGATGATTCTAACATTTTGATATCAAGCAAGAACTCATTTTAATGTTCTGATATTAAGCAAAAGTTAATTCTAATGTTTTGTTATCAAGCAAGAGAGAGTTTAGTTTTGATACGCTGCAAGACATCCCCATAAGAGAAAGAGAAAGCTTAGTTTTGAGAGCAAGGGTTAGCTTCCTGCAAGAGAGGATTAGCATCCTGCAAGAGAAGAGGTTTAGCATCCTGCAAGAGAAGAGGTTTAGCATCCTGCAAGAGAAGAGGTTTAGCATCCTGCAAGAGAAGAGGTTTAGCATCCTGCAAGAGAAGAGGTTTAGCATCCTGCAAGAGAAGAGGTTTAGCATCCTGCAAGAGAAGAAGGTTAGCATCCTGCAAGAGAAGAGGATTAGCATCCTGCAAGAGAAGAGGATTAGCATCCTGCAAGAGAAGAGGATTAGCATCCTACAAGAGAAGAGGATTAGCATCCTGCAAGAGAAGAGGATTAGCATCCTGCAAGAGAAGAGGATTAGCATCCTGCAAGAGATGATGATTAGCGAGGATTAGCATCCTGCAAGAGATGATGATTAGCATCCTGCTAGAGAAGAGGATTAGCATCCTGCAAGAGGATTAGCATCCTGCAAGAGGATTGGCATCCTGCAAGAGGATTGGCATCCTGCAAGAGGATTGGCATCCTGCAAGAGAAGAGGATTAGCATCCTGCAAGAGGATTAGCATCCTGCAAGAAGAGGATTAGCATCCTGCAAGAAGATTAGCATCCTGCAAGAGAATAAGGTTAGCATCCTGCAAGAGAAGAGGATTAGCATCCTACAAGAGAAGAGGATTAGCATCCTGCAAGACTAAGGTTAGCATCCTGTTAGAGAAGAGGATTAGCATCCTGCAAGAGAATAAGGTTAGCATCCTGCAAGAGAATAAAGTTAGCATCCTGCAAGAGAAGAGATGCAAGAGAAGAGGATTAGCATCCTGCTAGAGAATAAGTTTAGCATCCTGCAAGAGAAGAGGATTAGCATCCTGCAAGACAATAAGGTTAACATCCTGCTAAAGAAGAGGATTAGCATCCTGCAAGAGAATAAGGTTAGCATCCTGCAAGAGAATAAGGTTAGCATCCTGCAAGAGAATAAAGTTAGCATCCTGCAAGAGAAGACGATTAGCATTCTGCAAGAGAAGAGGATTAGCATTCTGCAAGAGAAGAGGATTAGCATTCTGCAAGAGAAGAGGATTAGCATTCTGCAAGAGAATAAGGTTAGCATCCTGCATGAGAAGAGGATTAGCATTCTGCAAGAGAAGAGGATTAGCATTCTGCAAGAGAAGAGGATTAGCATTCTGCAAGAGAATAAGGTTAGCATCCTGCATGAGAAGAGGATTAGCATTCTGCAAGAGAAGAGGATTAGCATCCTGCAAGAGAATAAGGTTAGCATCCTGCAAGAGAAGAGGATTAGCATCCTGCATGAGAAGAGGATTAGTATTCTGCAAGAGAAGAGGATTAGCATCCTGCAAGAGAATAAGGTTAGCATCCTGCAAGAGAAGAGGATTAGCATTCTGCAAGAGAAATAAGGTTAGCATCCTGCATGAGAAGAGGATTAGTATTCTGCAAGAGAAGAGGATTAGCATCCTGCAAGAGAATAAGGTTAGCATCCTGCTAGAGAAGAGGATTAGCATCCTGCTAGAGAAGAGGATTAGCATCCTGCAAGAGAATAAGGTTAGCATCCTGCAAGAGAAGAGGATTAGCATTCTGCAAGAGAAGAGGATTAGCATTCTGCAAGAGAATAAGGTTAGCATCCTGCATGAGAAGAGGATTAGCATTCTGCAAGAGAATAAGGTTAGCATCCTGCAAGAGAAGAGGATTAGCATTCTGAAAGAGAATAATAAGGTTAGCATCCTGCTAGAGATCCTGCAAGAGAAGAGGATTAGCATCCTGCATGAGAATAAGGTTAGTATCCTCTAAGAGAAAGTTAGCATTCTGCAAGATAAGAGGATTAATTTCCTACAAGAGAAGAGGCTTAGCATCCTGCAAGAGAGGATCAACATCCTGCAAGAAGAGGAAGGATCAACATCCTGCGGGAGAGGAAGGATCAACATCCTGCAGGAGAGGAAGGATCAACATCCTGCAAAAGGATAAACATCCTGCAAGAGAGGAAGGAAGGATAAACATCCTGCAAGAGAGGAAGGAAGGATAAACATCCTGCAAGAGAGGAAGGATAAACATCCTGCAAGAGAGGAAGGATAAACATCCTGGAAGAGAGGAAGGATAAACATCCTGCAAGAGAGGAAGGATTAGCATCCTGCAAGAGAGGAAGGATTAGCATCCTGCAAGAGAGGAAGGATTAGCATCCTGCAAGAGAGGAAGGATTAGCATCCTGCAAGAGAGGAAGGATTAGCATCCTGCAAGAGAGGAAGGATTAGCATCCTGCAAGAGAGGAAGGATTAGCATCCTGCAAGAGAGGAAGGATTAGCATCCTGCAAGAGAAGAAGGATTAGCATCCTGCAAGAGAAGAAGGATTAGCATCCTGCAAGAGAAGAAGGATTAGCATCCTGCAAGAGAAGAAGGATTAGCATCCTGCAAGAGAGGAAGGATTACTGCCTTGCAAGAGGAGAGTTGTTGGCTTGCATGAGAAGAAGGGTTAATGTCTTGCAAGAGAGGAAAAGGTTAAAATGTCTTGCAAGAGAGGAAAGGTTAGTGTCTTGCAAGAGAAAAAGGATAACCTAGTGTCCTGCAAGAGAAGAAGCGTTAGTGTCCTGCAAGTGTCCTGCAAGAGAAGAAATGTTAGTGTCCTGCAAGAGAAGAAGCGTTAAGTGTCCTGCAAGAGAAGGGTTAGTGTCCTGCAAGCATAAGGATCAACGTCCAACAAGACTATATTAAAAAAAAAATTACAAACCTTTAACTGTGGCTACCATCATTCCAGGGCTGTGTGGTTTACTGAACTCCGTTTTAATACTGCCATGGATATTTTTTCCCCTTCTTGAGCTTGCACAAATGCTGCCTTGGTTTTAAGTAATCTTGGTAATGTTCATGCAATTCCCTGTGCTGTAAAAGATAAATATCCGTCATTATGTGGTACAAAAGTCCCAACAGCATATTAAAAGGAGAGAAATAACTGCTTACCTTAAATACCTCCACGGCCACCGCCACCCCCACACTGCAATCATTTTCCACCTCATTGGCACTGTGGTACTTTAAAGGACATTACTCTGAAAAATGTATGCTCAATTAGTTGTTCCTGGAAGGAAATGTGGCTAAGCCTGTTAGTTGTTTCCTGGAAGGAAATGTGGATTGGAACCCTAGCATCCTATCATCCTATCGGCCTAGGAAACAGCGTTCTTCCTTATCTTTTCCGACGAGGTGCTCCCGCGATGTCCCACGAAGTGTTGAAGAGCTGTATTTTTGTACTCACCTGGAAAAATACTATGTCAATATAACACACTTAAAAAGATTACTTATACGCCATATTGTCACTTCATAATCACTCCACACCTAATCGTATCTTATCCCTGCATTACAACTATGTAAATCAAGCCAAACACAAATATCACAATTTACTTAAAAGGGGGACATTACTTACCATTCCATCGCAGCGATGAGTGCACCACCGTAAGTAACACTTCGACACTTTTCTGTGGTGTCGAGGGACTGGGACACTAGCACACACTAACCACGCCGCCACTTTCATCACGTCTTCTCGCATGTAACCGCATCACACTGACTTCCTGCATGTATCCGTATCACACAGGGCATTTCCCGCACATAACCGTATCATACCAGGCACTTCCTGCACGTGAAAGTATCGTAACAGTGCCGCATACACCAATGCCATAAACACCGCCTTCAGCACACCATATTGCCGCCAGCACCTTACCATCCCGATCACCACCTCATGCACCGCAGTCACCACAAACACCAAACTTGCCCCAAAACACCAAATGGTTCTATGTAATACTATCACTAAGACACCAGCATCTTATTCTCTCAAATAAAATCACCTCCAGTACGCCATCTCCACATTACCATCAACATCATGCCCTCCCGATCACCAACACACAATCGCCACCAGCCCAATATTCTCTCGTTTACATTATTCCACTGCTATCCGCACCGTACCCTTCCATACACCATGGTTTTTAACATCACCACCATCACAATACCCTCCTGATCACCAATGCCATCGCCACACAATCATTACCGCAAAATCGACACCAGCACTATGCTCTATCACCACCGCTATCACCGCATAATCGCCGTCAATACCATACCCTCCAAAATACCATCACTTTTAGCATACTCTTTCTATCAACACCTTACCCTCCCCATCACTACCACTTGTACTGGACACCATCGCAACGCCACCATTACCATATGCCCTCCCAATCATCGCCACCATCATTGTACAGTCGCCACCAACACCATACCCTTCCAATCACCACCGCTATTGCCGCAACAACCATCGCTGCCATTACCGCACAATCGCCAGCAACACCATATCCTTCCAATCACCAACGCCATCACCACACAATCACCACATCCTCTCAGTCGCCACCGCCATCACACCATGTTCTCCCATACACCATCACTTTAGCACACCATCTCTCTCTACGCCATATTTTTCCACACCACCGCACCAAATCCTCCTGAACACCATGCCCAGCACACCATCACCATTAGCACTACAATACACTATAGAAATAACAACAGACATCCTAGAAACCACCGCTACTTTCACCACACTATCGTCTCCAGCAGGTCTATTCGCGCGAGGTGAGCTACACCGCAGAGCAACACCAGGACCTTCTGCACGCTGCTACTTCCACCTAAACTCTGACCCTCCTGTCGCCTCCCTTGCATCATTACCTCGGCTTTTCTTCGAATCCTTAGCTAATATATTGGCTAACACATTAGTGACTCATATGCACTCGTTTTTCATCAAGGTACATGAGCGAGTGAAGTTTGTTTATACTAATATGCGTCTGTGTCCAAAACGATGAGTGGAATGACGAGAATTAAGGACAGGAAGGTCATATAACATGCTTTAACGCTTTCGGAAACTGGCACATGCTTACGTGACCAGCGACTCGCTTCTTACACCCACTACCTGTGGCTCCATCTGACCGCTCAACTATCCCCTCAAACTGCCCCACCATGCTTCAAAGTGCTTGCTCGTCACCATATCTCGAGGTTCTTAATTAATTTAAAGCCCCGATATGTTCCTCTCAGATCATCCCATCTAATCTAAACAGTGATAATACTTTTCGTAATTTGATGTCTCGAGTATCATTCAGGTCAGAGCAGCGAACCTCACGCCTCGTCAGTTAACTATCACTAGGTTGTTATAAGTACTCATGCATCTATTAACTTAACGATTATTGTAACTTTATACCTTTAACATTAAAATGCATCGTATGTATGCCTTTCTTAGTCCACTAACGTATAAAAGAAAATCCGACGATGATTGAAAGTGAAGAATACGTCATGCAATTAGGGCAGATAGCCTCCACCCAGGCAGGCCTCACCACTACCTCTAGTGCTACCTACCTACCACTACTTACAGTCAACACGGCGGGCCTTGAAGATGGAAAGCTTCCTAATGTTGCATAAAAGATACCACTTTATGTATTTTCATGCGTAATGTATCTCTGTCCATGTACTGATAGTTCTTAATTTCACTGGCGAGGCGACAACCCCTGCCTCAGAGCGAGGCTAGACTACCAGCGTCATGGTGGGGTAACAGGAGAGACACTGGGGCAGATATGTGAGGGGGAAGGGGGAGGGAGCATGTCTACTCAAGATATAAATAAGTTGCTGTAGATCTTAGCATCACACGTAATTATTGAAAAGCATATTTATTGTACTAGAATGTCAAATCAAACGCGAGTCAGACTCCAAAAGTGGAAACACACACACACACACACACAATTTGTGCCTGCAGACTAAATGATCAGTAAGGAAGGTAAACAATGAATCTTTCCTTATATAGTCTTCGATTTGCGACCTCAGTCAAACGCTGAGAAGTGAGAAGCCACTATTATTGCTGCTGTTGCTGCAACAACAACAACAACTACTACTACTACTATTGACTCTATTACTACCACCACATTTGATCACATCAGCGTCAGATACAGCCAAATTTTTATCCCCATGCTCATCATTTCATCACCACTCGCCTGCATCCTCCTCCTGCCCAGTGTCCACTGCCCATACTCTTGCTCTCCTTCCTCCTCCTCATCTAATATTTGAACTTTTTAGTCTCATAAAGGACTGACATTCCTCTGAAATAACGAAGTAGCAGCCAGTGATTTTTTTTTATTGTAAAGTGTATGCATGCAACGTCAAAAATTATTGGACGAGGAACGAATATTCCTTATTACTGGATTATTAAGATAAAATATCGAACGTATATGTTTGTTGCACCTTACCTAATGAGTTAGCATGTAGCATTATGACTGAGCAGGTCACGTGCAAATGAATGATCACAAGTAAGTTAGGTTATTCGAATGCCAGTAATGAACCTATTCATGTATCTGTGTCCCACACCAAGTATGATAACGTAAAGCAGCCTATTTGAATATACGTTCCTTGAGCCACACCAAGGAACGTGTAAGATCCTTGGGCCACATCGATGCTTGGGAAGGCGGCTCTCCTTTCACTCCCGACGTAGTGATGATGGTGATGGTGATGGTTGTGGTGGTGATGGTGAAGGTTGTGGTGACTTGTGACGGTGGTGATAATAACGACGATGATAGTAATGACAGTAATGAGCGTAGTAATGTGGTGGTGGTGGTGGTGATGCTAATAACGGTGGTGATGATGGTGGTGATGGTTGTGGCAACTAATGGTGGTAGTAATGACAATGGTTATGTTCTGGTGGTGATGGTGGTAATGGTAATGGTGATAGTAGTGGTGGTGGTAATAACGGTGGCGATGGTAGTAGTGGTGGTGATGGTGGGGGTGGTGACAGTGTTAGTAATGACTGTGGTTGAAGTGGTGTTAATGACGGTGATGATGGTGACGATAATGGTGGCGGTGATGATGGTGGTGGTAGTGATCGTGGTGGTAATGACGGTGATGAGGATAGTGGTGGTGGTGATGATTGTAATAACGGTGGTTATTAATGTGTTCTCATTAATGGAAACAGTACGGAACAGTGATGCCTCTTATCATCTTCATGTAGTGACGGATTTGATGTCAGACTACATGTTAACTAAAACGCAGAGAGAGAGAGAGAGAGAGAGCAGCGACATCTCCTCCCCCCCTTACCCACTACCTGTGCCTCCGCCGCCTCCAGCTGATCCCTAAACTACTTCCCCGTGCCTCCACCTTCTACCCCATCCTATCTACCTCATTATTCGAATGTTCGTTCCTCACCACACTGATCTTTTTTCAGAGAAATTACCACTATATTCTTATATCATCCCATGCAGTTTAGATAGTGCTTAAATTGATATTACGACTTTAGAATTGTGTTTTATATAGATTATAGCAGTATCTCACTCTGCCTGCCAACTACCAAAGATTGTTAATAGCATACTTACTGACGGATCTGTTATCTTAATGGCAGCTTCCTACGTGTAACAAATGCTGTGTGTACTGATTGCTGATCTACGTATACACCGTAAAGTAACATGTTAAAGAAACTTGGATGTGGTGCAGAGAGAAATTTACGTAATGCAAGACTACCACCAGCCTCTCCTTAGATCCTGCCCATTCCACTACCTCACCTACAATCAAGGAACGCACAGAAATTATCCTTATTATGACAGTGGCATTGTTAGCTCAGTCACCCATTCATAGTTTTGTGTACAGGGTGACCCAAAAGTCTGGGCACGTGGGCAAATTGCATATTTTTGATAGGTCATTCAGTAATATCTTCAATAGATTGTTTACTATTAACGTAGTAATGCTCGATGCGATTTGCTAAATTTGTCTACCTAACACTTGTAAGAAAAAATAATAATACGTAATGATGTGTCCAGACCCTGTATTATGATTTTAGCATCTGGGATTTTTGCTTTGGAGACGAGGGTTAGGATTTCAAATCAGATAGACTGAGTAACTTGACTCGCAGTCAAATGTAAAATTGACTTCTTCTCTTGTACCTTCAATCACTAGAATCATCCATGACCAAACAACGCGGAACTTCAGAATAAATTAATTCGTAACGATTCTTTTAAGAGGTTTTAGTTATGTACCTTCACGTATAATTTACTTTCTGTCCAGCGGTTAGCAGGCAGCGGGTATCCCTGAGCGAAGCTAGTTGTGTCATGGGGGGAAAAGGGAGAGGTATTGAGAAGCTAGGGTGGGTGGCGGAGGGTACGACTCCTCATAAACTACCTCATATAGTTATTGCAAACCATATCTATTCATGATGTGATCCAATATCGAATGAAGCATGAATCACTGAACGGCAAAATAAATGTCTCCAGGACGTGGCACTTACTTAGCAATTAGCGGCAGGAACACAACATAGCTTTCTGTCCTGTCTCCCACTTCCGTAACAACCTTCTCTTTCTCCCTACTTCTCGTTCATAACTCTCTCTCTCTCTCTCTCTCTCTCTCTCTCTCTCTCTCTCTCTCTCTCTCTCTCTCTCTCTCTCAAGTACGCCAAATATACATATAGATACTTAAAAGAGATACATTATGCCTTCTTTAAACACACACACACACACACATACACACACAGACACACGAACGCAAAGAGACAGACACACGGCCATTAACTTTACTTTCCTCTTTTCTTTCCTTTTTCCCATCTTACTAACTAAATTTATTCTTAAATTATTTATTTTTTTTACGTGGCTAACGCTAGATATGTGAAGTGAAAATCCCGAATACAAAGCAGATAGTTTTGTCATTCAAGATAGTCAAACTTGCTAGTCGTTCATTGGTTTTCTGACACGCCTTGAAACAACTGTAGGAAGCGAGGCTACAAGTTTCCAAGAAACGGAAGAGAGAGAGAGAGAGAGAGAGAGAGAGAGAGAGAGATGTGTGTGTGTGTGTCCTCCACCCTTCATTTAATCCTACTCGAACACGGCCACTCAGCATCACTCATCTTGATTTGTTGATGAATGAAAGTGTCTGCAAGAGTCCCCCCCTCCTCTCTCTCTCTCTCTCTCTCTCTCTCTCTCTCTCTCTCTCTCTCTCTCTCTCTCTCTCTCTCTCTCTCTCTCTCCGCACACTAACTAGGTAAGCTCGGATTATGCAAATTCATTTGCAAATAAAAGCCAGTGAATTTAGCTTCTTTGTGGAATCTGATATTCATGGCATCCGCGTGCCTCGATTTCATACGCGTGTCCTCGTAAAGTTGAGTGAAAGCGAAGGCATAATCGATATTCCAAAATTCATTAGGTATCATAAGGATTTCTGGCGAAGCTTTTGCGGAGAGTGGAGACATATATATATATATATATATATATATATATATATATATATATATATATATATATATATATATATATATATATATATATATATATATATATATATATATATATATATAATTTCTTTCTTTCTTTCTTTCTTTCTTTCTTTCTTTCTTTATTTATTTATTTATGTAGGAGGGGCACCGGCGAAGGACAACAACAATTGCAAAAAAAAAAAAAAAAAAAAAAAAAAAGGCCCAGTGAGGTGCCGGTCCCCGTACAGAGTCGAAAACGTTAGTAAAAAATACAAGATGAGTGTCTTGAAACCTCCCTCTTGAAAGAGTTCAAGTCATAGGAAGTGGAATTACAGAAGCAGGCAGGGAGTTCCAGGGTTTACCAGAGAAAGGGATGAATGACTGAGAATACTGGTTGACTCTTGCATTAAAGAGGTGGACCAAACAGGGGTGAGAGAAGGAAGAATATCTTGTGCAGCAAGGCCGCCGGAGTTTACCGGGAGAGGCAGTACTAGGCAAGATTGAAAGGTATTAGGTATTTTGATTTTAGTACTAGACTTAAATTTGTTCAGCTTGTGGACCAGCATTCAGAAACGCTTTGCTCTCTCACCACGACTATTTTCAAAGGCGACAGAGATGATTAGCCAAAAGTGTTTATCTCGTTAATAATATAGAAATCTTATCTGTCACTAGAATCGTAAAAAACATTCTTAGAAAACCCGTGTCACTTCAACTAGAGCCTTTTGAATGTAGTCGGTGTGCTAGGAGACGTTTCAGAATTATGGTCCATGGTTGCTCAATAATTATGGTCCATGGTTGCAGAGAGATAGACAGATAGATAGATAGATAGATAGAGAGAGAGAGAGAGAGAGAGAGAGAGAGAGAGAGAGAGAGAGAGAGAGAGAGAGAGAGAGAGAGAGAGAGAGAGAGAGAGAGAGAGAGATAGAGAGAGAGAGAGTTTGTAGCCTATCTTCCATTACCTCGATTTCTCTGTGTTCCTTTCTCCCGCCATCCTTCCCTCCCTTTATTCTTCACCTCTCTCCATTCCACCCTTCCGCTTTTCCCTCTTCCTCTCTCCTTTCTCCCCACATCTTCCTTTACTGCTCCCCCCAGCTTACACTGCTCTTGTCAGTTGGAAACAAACTATTGGAGAAGTAATTACAATTGGGGCGCTTCATCATTATTAAAACTTGTTCCCCTTCTTTGCCTTGCTGTGGGCGTAACGCTAAGTGGTTTCCTGCGTCTCCCAGAGCTTCGGGATAATGACGGTGGAGGGAAGGTGACTGTGGCTGGATTCAAGTCTTTTCCCGTCCGTCCTCAGCAGATTCCATACCCTGGATGGAATATTATCTTACCGCTTGATGAGGTATTATCGAACGCAAATGTGGAGGAGGAAGAAAGGTGATGAGGGAATGATAAATACGTTCTCGCATCTACGAATGGAGGGGTATTAGCTTATCGCTGAAATGATAAATGTAGAGAAAAGATTAATGGAAAGAATGAATGAAATGATGGAATATTATAGAGTGAAATGGTAAACGTAGAGGAGGAGAGGTGATGAAGGAATGATAAATACCAGTTAATGGAAGAATATTAACTTGTCGCTGAAATAATAAATGTAGAAGGAGAATTGATAGAAAGAATTAATTAATTGATTACAGTACTCCTAGATGGATAACTGAACGGAATAGTACACGTAGAGGAAGAGGAAAATAGACGAAGAAATAATTAAAGAATGAATTAAATTATTACTCTTACATGAAATACTATTGAAGGAAGAGTAAGCGGGGGCGGAAAGAGGTGAGTGCATGAATGGTAACTATTCCAGGAAGGAATATTACCTAAACCACTGGAATCAGAAATGTGGAGGAGGATCTAGGTGAATGAATAATGTATTGCCTCCGAATGAAATATGATCTTACCACTGAGATCGTAAAACGTGGACGAGAAATTAAGCTAAACAAAAGACGTAATTACTAGTGAATTGAATATTATCCTTGCCAATTAAATTGTAAACGAGGAGAAGAAATAGACTGAATAAAGGAATGAAAGCTAATTACCACTGAATTGGACATCGTCAAAGGAAAGCATGAGCGTGGAGGAGGAATGAAGTGAATTAATGAAGAAGAATAATGCATTGATAAAGCAACATCAGTCACGTGTGATGATCAGCTCTCTTCCTCCCCCACCCCAGAAAAAAATTACTACAATTAGACAAAAAAAAAAAAAAAACTGCGTTTCACAAGGCACTTAAAAAAAAAAAAAAATGTCTTCCATAGACAAAGCAACAAGGCAGTAGTAGCAGCAACAGCAGTATCCATGCAACCGTGCAGTGAAAGGCGATTGGCACGCATTTGGGGAAAGTAATACCGTCATAGGCAGACGTGGGGAAGACGAAGCAATTCAAACTGTCAATACCACGGGCAGATTTTTATTTTTTATTAATTAATTAATTAATTTATTTATTTTATTTATTTATTTATTTATTTTTTCCCACCGTAGTGGGGGATCGCTCGTCCGCTTGCCTCGGGCACACACACACACACGCAGCATATCATACCCTTATGGAATCGTAATGTTCAGTTTGCGTGTCTCTTTGCTTCAGATGAGGGGTGGTTGTGGTTAGTGTTGTTCATGGGTTATTATACCTGATGTCTATGGGTGTGGTTAGGATTTTTTATGGTTATTGTTGTTGTTGTTGTTGTTGTTGTTGTTGTTGTTGTTGTTGTTGTTTTCGATGAGCTCGGCAAATGTTTGTTTTTATTCTATGATGAGTTCAAACTTTTTTTTGTTGTTGCTGTTTTTGGTTAGCATTTTTTTTTTTTTTTCGAAAGTTAAAATGTACATCCTTTTTTTAAATTCTAATGTAATTTTTTGGATGCTTAAATTTTATAATTATATTTTGGGAAGTTGAAATGTAAGATTATTATTATTATTATTATTATTATTATTATTATTATTATTATTATTATTATTATTATTATTATTATAACTTCTTTACATGATTTTTGTTTCAATTGTTATCATAATTTTTTCCTTTTATTTATTTCTTACCTACTATTATTTTTCATTGGTTCATTTTTTATTATAATTGGTTCTGAGGCCTCGGCGTCACTCAGTCCTCAGTGACCCTGCGAGCACTGGGGGCGGCAGGGCGGTCACGCCCTCTCCTGGACAAAACCCAGCATAACTGAACCTCTAGCTGATACAGTTAGTGAAATAGCTTTCTTGTCTGTTGCAGAAAACATCTCTCTCTCTCTCTCTCTCTCTCTCTCTCTCTCTCTCTCTCTCTCTCTCTCTCTCTCTCTCTCTCTCTCTCTCTCTCTCTCTCTCTCTCTCTCTCTCTCTCTCTAAATAAATAAATAAATAAATAAATAAATAAATAAATAAATAAATAAATAAATAAATAAATAAATAAATAAATAAATTCCCGCTATCTCCGTTTCCTCTCCCTCCCTCACTCCCTCCCCCACCATCACAGCAACACCACATCCGCATTCCCTCCTACACACCTCCTCGCCTCATATCCTCACTAGTCGGTGTCATGAAACAGTCTCGCTTCCCTGTCGGTGACTCAAAACGTTGTACATTCGCCCCCTCTGTTAATACCTCACACTTTTTTTTTCCTTTTTTTTTTTTTGTATGCACACTATAAATGTATGTAACGCTGTAAGAGCTATGCATTCTGAGGTGTAAGAGTGAATTATGAAAAAAAAAAAACTAGGGGTATGTTTCAACACAATTTATTGAAGCGAAAAGGATCAACATAACCAGGTAGAACTGCCTTTCTGTCGACGACCCTAAGTGTCTTGACACCCTCTCAACTTTTCTTCATTAACTTCTGCAACATTCGCTGTCTAAGATCTAATTTTCAATCTGTAGAACACCACCTCTCCTCTTCTAAACCTCATCTTCTTTTCCTCACTGAAACTCATGTGTCTGAGGCAACTGACAGTAGCCCCTTTTCTGTTCCCTCCTACTTTCTCTATACTCATTTTCGATCCAAAGCTGGATGTTGCGTTTATGTGCGCAATGACTTAACCTGCTCTCGTGCCCACGCTCTTGAATCTTCCGAGTTTTCCACCATCTGGCTGAGACTACAGAGTCACTCTCAAACTAAATCTATCTGTGCTGTATACCTCTCACCTAACTCCTCTGACTATAAGAAATTCTTTGACTACTTAACTTCCAAAGCGGAGCACATTCTGACCCTCTTCCCTTTTGCAGAGATCTCCATTCTTGGAGACTTTAATGTACACCACCAGCTTTGGCTTTCCTCTCCCTTCACTGACCATCCTGGTGAACTAGCCTACAACTTTGCTATCCTCCACGACCTAGAGCAATTGGTGCAACACCCTACTCGTATTCCTGACCGTCTTGGAGATACGCCCAACATTCTTGACCTTTTCCTGACCTCTAATCCTTCTGCTTATGCTATCACCCTCTTTTTTTCCGTTGGGCTCCTGCAATCACAATCTCATATCTGTATCTTGTCCTATCACTCCAATCCCTCCTCAGGATCCCCCTAAGCGAAGGTGCCTCTGGCGTTTTGCCTCTGCCAGTTGGGGGGACCTGAGGAGGTATTTTGCTGATTTTCCCTGGAATGACTACTGCTTCCGTGTCAGGGACCCGTCTTTGTGTGCTGAGCGCATAACAGAGGTGATAGTGTCTGGCATGAAGGCGTACATTCCTCACTCTTTTTCTCGTCCTAAACCTTCTAAACCTTGGTTTAACACAGCTTGTTCTCGTGCTATACATGACAGAGAGGTGGCCCACAAAAGGTACTTAAGCCTTCCATTACCAGAATCTCATGCACTTTATATTTCTGCCCGGAACCATGCCAAGTCTGTTCTCCAACTAGCCAAAAACTCCGTCATTAACAGAAAGTGTCAAAGCCTTTCAAGATCTAACTCCCCTCGTGACTTTTGGCATCTAGCCAAAAATATCTCCAATAACTTTGCTTCTTCTTCTTTTCCTCCTTTATTTCAACCAGATGGCACCACTGCTATCACATCTATTTCTAAAGCTGAACTCTTCGCTCAAACCTTTGCTAAAAAACTCTACCTTGGACGATTCTGGGCTTGTTCCTCCCTCTCCTCCACCCTCTGACTACTTCATGCCACGTATTAAAATTCTTCGCAATGATGTTTTCCATGCCCTCGCTGGCCTAAACCCTCGGAAGGCTTATGGACCTGATGGGATCCCTTCTATTGTTCTCCGAAACTGTGCCTCTGTGCTTGCACCTTGCCTAGTCAAACTCTTTCAGCTCTGTCTGTCAACATCTACCTTACCTTCTTGCTTCAACTCGACACAACCTTCTAGACAACTATCCCCTCTTCTTCAATGACACTCAGCTGTCCCCCTCTTCTACACTGAACATCCTCGGTCTGTCCTTTACTTACAATCTGAACTGGAAACTTCACATCTCATCTCTAGGTAAAACAGCTCCTATGAAGTTAGGTGTTCTGAGACGTCTCCGCCAGTTTTTCTCACCACCCCCCCAGCTGCTAACTCTGTACAAGGGCCTTATCCGTCCATGTATGGAGTATGCTTCACATGTCTGGGGGGTTTCCACTCATACTGGTCTTCTAGACAGGGTGGAATCAAAAGCTTTTTGTCTCATCAACTCCTCTTTTCTAACTGACTGTCTTCAGCCTCTCTCTCACCGCCACAGTGTTGCATCTCTAGCTGTCTTCTACCGCTATTTTCATGCTAACTGCTCTTTTGATCTTACTAACTGCATGCCTCCCCTCCTCCCGCGGCCTCGCTGCACAAGACTTTCTTCTTTCTCTCACCCCTATTCTGTCCACCTCTCTAACGCAAGAGTTAACCAGTATTCTCAATCATTCATCCCTTTCTCTGGTAAACTCTGGAACTCCCTGCCTGCTTCTGTATTTCTACCTTCCTATGACTTGAATTCCTTCAAGAGGGAGGTTTCAAGACACTTATTCATCAATTATTGACTACTGCTTTGACCCTTTTATGGGACTGGCATTTCAGTGGGCATTTTTTTTTTATTGGATTTTTGTTGCCCTTGGCCAGTGTCTTTCCTACATAAAAAAAAAAGCCCTGTTCCCAGATAACTAGTCACGAGCGATTTAATTTTCACATTCATCGTGACAAAAAGATTCGATAACTTGTAGGTGGGCGTACGAATATTAATTTAACTTCTTCTTACCTAAGTCCCTCTAATCGCCTGACATTCATCTAAGCACCTAATTACTTAATTACCTTGTTAGAACTTACTTCGTTATTTATTACGGTAATACACAATTGAAGAATTATTAAGAATACTAACCTTTTTTGTTATTTATTTATTTATCTATTTGTTTATTTATCTATTTGTCTATCTATATATTTTGCCGTACTGTGTTGTAGAGAACTGAAATCATTAATTCAACACTGCGCGTAGAGACAATTAGGGCCAATCAGGATTCGAACTGGTGGAATCTTACTTGATGCTGGAGGAATTTACCGCTGAGCCGTCCATTCACTTGCTCACTCATACCCAAGCTCATACCTGTCTTTTCCTCCACTTCCTCACTCAGTCCTCCATGCTCAGATTCCTCTTCTTTCATTCCCAAGTTTCAGTCTTTGTCCACATGCTTGTCGTATTCATTATTTGTACCGATATTTCTCCTCTTCCTTCGTTCATTAGCTTTTTTTTTTTGGGGGGGCTCCATCTTTTCTTCCTGCTTACTTCCTTTCTTCCGTCATTGTTTTTCATTTTCCTTCCCACCTTCCTTCTTTCCTGTCTATTGTTTGTTTATTTGTTTGTTTGCTTATTTGTTTGTCGGTCGTTTATTCTTTGTTTTATGTATGTATATTTTATTTTATTTTATTTATTTACTGTATTCTTGAGCTTTTATCTATTAAACCATTCGTTCTTTATACTCGAAACACACACACACACACACACACACACACACACACACACACACACACACACACACACACACACACACACACACACACACACACACACACACACAATAAATGTTTCACAACGGATTTGAAAAAAAAAAACAAAAAATGGATAAAAGAAAAAGAAAAAATTGATGCATCCAACTAGTGTGACTCTCTCTCTCTCTCTCTCTCTCTCTCTCTCTCTCTCTCTCTCTCTCTCTCTCTCTCTCTCTCTCTCTCTCTCTCTCTCTCTCTCTCTCTCTCTCTCTCTCTCGGAGCAGGAGCCACTC
Organism: Scylla paramamosain; assembly: GCF_035594125.1. NCBI lineage: Eukaryota > Metazoa > Arthropoda > Malacostraca > Decapoda > Portunidae > Scylla > Scylla paramamosain. Next base: position 12,115,118 of record NC_087151.1, on the reverse strand, counting down.
ACCGCGACACCACCCATCTAACCCGCATTGTACCCGTGTACAATGGCGACTCTCAGTACCCGTATGAAAACAGTGAAGGAAATAGATATAGTCTGAAAACATAACGAACAAAAAATTACGAGAGAAGAAGAACTGGTTGTTATAATTGTGGCGAGTATAATCACGTGCAGAGAAATTGTAGATTCGACCACAAACTCCAGTGCGGCAACTGTAAACGTTTTGGTCACAAGAGCCGCTTGTATCAGAGATATAATATATAGGAAATTGGCGAAGAAGTGCTTGCCGTTGCAAACAAAAAAGGAGATTTTATGACTATATTATCGCTCAATCTCTGCTTGGAAATATGGATGAAATAAGACTGTTAATAAACGTTAGGGATATTGATGTTTTGTGTGTAAGTGAATCATGGCTCCTCCCAGATCTCAATATACCCGGTTATTAAATCTTTCGATGTGATAGTGGACGTGGAGGCGGTGAATGTATCTATGTAAAAAACGTCTTAACAGTGAGTATCATTAACTTGAACTTCTGCAAACAAGTGGGCATTGAAGATTTATGGATTACCCTTCAATGTCGGAAGCTGCCAGCCATAATTATTAGTTGCATGTACCGACGCCCTAAAGCCTCTGCCACTGGTTTTGAATACATACAAGACATGTTTAGATTAATTAGTACGAAGAATAAGACATTCTTTATATTGGGTGATTTTAATGACAACTTACTTGTTGGTAATAGCAAGATATCTAAGATCATAAAGAGCAAGAAGTTAACTCATATACTTGATAAACCAACGAGGGTTACGCCAACATCCTCAACTCTGTTAGATCTTGCTATTACTAAAAAGCCCGACACTGCATGCTCCTGTGATGTTGTGCCACAAGAGATTGCTGATCATGACCTTGTAAGTATTATGGTAAATATCAGCAAACCTAAGAGATCGCCAGTTATTCGAACATTTCGACATGTTGGTGACTATACCAAAGATAAATTTTGTTTTAGGCTTCTTCAGAAGACTCACAATTTTAATATGATTTTACGCACAGATGATGTAAATACGCAAGTAGATATTTTTTTACGCAAATTTTATTAACTGTTTAAACGAAATGTGCCCCCTTGTAACTAAAGAAATCACAAGACCATTTGCACCATGGATGAGCAACTCAATCCGGGAAGCTATGAATATTCGAAATATTACTCGAGCAAAACTAAAATACGATCGGCATAACGCTGATCTGCAAGAACAATACAAACAGGAAAAAAAAACGAGTTAAAACCCTAATTCCTGAGTGCAAAGCTAAATATTATCAAGATGAATTTCTTAACAATAAAGGCAGCATTTCAAAAACATGGTAAACTGTTAGAGGAATAGTCCCTAATACTAAAAACATTTCTAATACCTCTAATTTCGATAATGTACCCGACAAAGCTAATGACTTTAATTCTTATTTTACTAAGGTTGGTAAGAATTAATATACCAAAACTTAGGAGCTCATCCACGGTGAAAATGTGCAATATCCTATCTGTGAGAATGTAGCCTCTGGGATAATTGGTGAGGCCTCAACCAGTAGACACTGACACTATTATCCTCACGATAAAAGACATAAACAAAATAAGTTTTGTTGGGAGTGATGGCATTCCCACGAAATTTATAAAGAATGCTCTTTATATCATAGCCTCATATATCACATGCATAATCAATACCTCATTAGTTACAGGCGTCTTTCCCACAGCTTGGAAACATGCCCTTATAATCCCCATTTTTAAGAGCGGAGACTCTAGCGATCCAAGCAATTTTCGGCCAATTTCGCTAATACCCATTGTCTCTAAAATACCAGAAAAAAGTAGTTGTTAATCAGGTAATTAAATTTCTGGAACTGAATCACTTGTTATCTAACACACAACACGGATTTCGGCCAAAACTATTAACAGAAACTGCTCTCTCTACTATCACTGATAAAATATATGACAACATGGACCAAAAGAAAGTAACAATTTTGACTTTGTGTGATTTGTCTAAAGCCTTTGACAGTGTTAGCCACGAGATTCTGCTAAGTAAATGCATTAAACTCAAAATAGATAACTTTTGGTTTAACAGTTACATGAAAGACAACACAGTCGGTACGCTTGAGTAACACTGTCTAATAAACTAAATGTAGACTACGGGTTTCCACAAGACTCAGTGCTTGGCCTCATTCTATTCTCGATTTACGTTGATGACCTAGCTGACAAATTAATCGTGTGCTCATTAATCTAATATGCTAATGATACCCAATTTCTACAGGCTGACACTGTCAATAACCTCAGGGATCTCATCTCTAAAACTGAAAACACTACGAGTACACAATGTAAAGCAGTATTTTCTTAGTAATGGTCTTATGCTAAATCCATAGAAAACACAATGTATCTTTATTAGCAGTAGATAAATTCTACCACGTATTCCCCAAACACATTCATTAACTGTGATGGCAACCATATCTACCCGATTACGCATGTGAAGAACCTGGGCATTTATTTCGATAGATACATGCTTTTCGATGTACACATCACCGAGCTTTCTAAGAAAATCATGGGAACACTGATGTATATCAATCGAATAAGTGATAGTTTTGATAAACCATCTAGGGTATTAAATGTAGAGTCTTTGATGCTTAGCCTAATAAATTACTGCAATAGTATATGGGGCTCCACAAATAAAACTCTACTTCAAAACATACAAAAATTGCAAAATTTTGCAGCTAAAGTAGCTACTGGGGGCTCAGGAAATATGATCATGTCACTCCCTTACTTAAAGATCTACAATGGATGATAGTAAAAGACAAATACACTTTTGAAAAATGCATAACAATGTATAAAATTGTACATGGATTATATCCTGAATGACACATAAAATTTCCCACTGTCATGGAAAAAAAAAAAAAAAAAAAAAACAAGCAGCACAACAAGGCAGCTCAATGACTAAGTCTTGTACATACCCAAAGCCAGAACTGACTCTGGGATGAGGGCCACTGCTGTGTAAGGGGCCAAACTATGGAATAATCAGCCCTCTTCTGTTAAGAACTCGGGGAGCCTACAAGCTTTTAAATCTAAATTGAAATCTTTTTATCTTAGCTTATCTTTTATCTTAGGTAAGTCTTTTATCTTAGATAGCTCATTCTTTTCTTAAATAAATAAATAAATAAATAAATAAATATTTTACGCCTTATGTAAGAATAACTGTAGGAATAACCATGTTACATGGAAATAGATAATAATAATAATAATAACAATAATAATAATAATAATTATTATTATTATTACTCTCTCTCAGCTCTCTCTCTCTCTCGGTCTCTCTCTCTCTCTCTCTCTCTCTCTCTCTCTCTCTCTCTCTCTCTCTTTTCAACTTGATGTTTCTTTTCTCCTTGTATTTTTTTCCCTTTTTTTTTTCCCATTCTTCTTTTCTTCCTTCTTCCCTTCCTTCCTTGTATCAGCGCGGCGTCCTGGTTTGCTGGTGAATGTATAGCCTCGGCGGTGGTGAAAACAACGCGTGTCAATTCATTGGGTCTTGGTGGGGGCACACGTGGCGCGCCGCTGAGGGTCATGCTTTTGTTAGAGGCGAACGCTGTATTTTTATATCAAGAGCCGTGGAAGGGAAGCTTGGGTGATGTTTATTAAGATGACGAGGGAAAGGTGCGGAGACTATTACTTTCTATTTGGCTATGTACAGTTCGGTATATTTTTAGGGTATATTTTCAGATTTTAAAAGAAAGTGATGAAGTAGGCTCCAATAAACCGAAACCTTAATGGGACCTGACAACTTTACCGTAAAAGAAGATACATAGTGAGAGAGTACAAGTCGAGAGGATTGGAGGACAAAAGAATGAAAGAAATCGAAGGGGAAGCGTAGGGATAGCTTGTGCAACGACGACGACAATATTCTGGTGTGTGTGTGTGTGTGTGTGTGTGTGTGTGTGTGTGTGTGTGTGTGTGTGTGTGTGTTTGTATCAGTGCGGGTGTGGGGACAAGTGTAACTAAGGATGCCTTGAGTTCTCCTGAGAGGGGTGAGTCATGTTTGTTGATGAAGACACAGAGTAGGCGCATGAAGAAGAGGAGGAGGAGGAGAAGGAGGAGTAGAAAGAAGAAAAAGAAGGAAAACAGTAGTAGCAGTAAGAGGATGAAGAGTAAAGTGAGGAGATAGTAAACAATAATAAAAAATAATAAAAAAAGAACACGGCTCAAGACAGTACTCAAATAAATAAATAAATAGATGGATAGATAAAAGTTAGTGTATATGTATTCTCGTGCTACCTCTTCAACAAGGCACATAGGTAAACTAATTAAGGTAGCTCCACTAATGCTGAGTCAAAGAACCTGTAGTGCTAATAATAAAGATGCAAGTGTACTCTCTCTCTCTCTCTCTCTCTCTCTCTCTCTCTCTCTCTCTCTCTCTCTCTCTCTCTCTCTCAACCGTGGGTGTGAGATTAGCGGCAGAGTACATGACCCTGTTCATCATAACTTTTCCTCTCGAGAGAGGGAGAAAAGGGAAAAAAAGTACGAACTGTCATATATTACCTGTGCTTGGGTGGCGGCGGCAGCGGTGATGGTGGTGGTGGTGGTGGTTTTGGAGATAAGGATATTGGAGTGGTGAGAGAGAGAGAGAGAGAGAGAGAGAGAGAGAGAGAGAGAGAGAGAGAGAGAGAGAGAGAGAGAGAGAGAGAGAGAGAGAGAGAGAGAGAGAGAGAGAGAGAAATGATAAAAGAGAAAGAAGGAGAAGGAGGAGGAGGAGAAAGAGAAGAAGAAGAAGAAGAAGAAGAAGAAGAAGAAGAAGAAGAAGAAGAAGAAGAAACTTCATAAAACAAACTAATTTCAACCCAGCAATCAGACTTAGAAATCACACACACACACACACACACACACACACACACACACACACACACACACACACACACACACACACACACACACACATCCACGACGTACATGTATACAAACATTTTACAGCCGCACTGCAAAAATAAATAAAGATCACAAAAAATAAATGTACACACACACACACACACACACACACACACACACACACACACACACACACACACACACACACACACACACACACACACACACACACACACACACACCGTCAGTGAACGAAAGTAATGAGCGAACAAACAAGTAAATATGGATGTGTAGTCAAAATAAACAAATAGGTAATATACACATAGGTTGTCCACATTTTTTTTTTTATACAACGTAATGCCAAAACTATATGAAAACGATACTGTTTGAACCACATTCAAAAAAAAATATTTGTAAATATATAAATAAATCCATAAGTAAATAAATATACAAACGAACATATAAATAAACAAATGAATTTATAGATAAATAAATATATGAATAAATGAATGAGTAGATAAGAATATAAAAACTCTCTCTCTCTCTCTCTCTCTCGTCTCTCGCTTCTCTCTCTCTCTCTCTCTCTCTCTCTCTCTCTCTCTCTCTCTCTCTCTCTCTCTCATTTATCCCCCTAATGGTATTTCACTATCAACTATTATTTTTTCTTTTACAATATCCAGCAGTTTATTCATGATCTTAGAATCCATTGACAATTTCAGAAAAAAATTTGTAGCAGCATACATTTCTTACATAGTTTTTTTTGTACATTTAAAACAAATATTGGAAGTTCCAGAATTAATTAGTAATACATTCGCTGCTACTGGAGTCTGAAGTATGCGTAGACTAACAAAAGTGAACCATGGAAGATTACAACAATAGAAAGTTGATTGATTTGTTGATTAATTCACTTGAACATCTCTCGCATGGCGCCGCAACAGCACGGTCATGCGGCGCAAGGAACAGCAGAAGGCGTGAAGGAGGAAGGTAGGTAATGAGTTTGGCTTAATATCATCCCAGACACTCAAGAGGCGAAGGCAGGAGACTCAATATACATGCAGATACGCGCTATTATTTGATCAAGACCTACAAACACACGCAGACACGCAGGAACAAGGGGAGGGTGGGTGGGTCTGTATGTTGGTGGGTGGTAAGGTGGGTGGATGAGGAAGGTGGATGTGTTGATTAACAGCCTGTGGCGTTATTACACACACACACACACACACACACACACACACACACACACACACACACACACACACACACACACACACAAACACACACACACACATACAAACTTCCCATTAGCAAATATCATCATGATTAAAAGAACAAGAAAAGAAAAGAAGAAATGAAGTAGATACCGACTACTAACGAGATAACTAACCGATCAGCGAACGAACTAATGAACTAGCTAGCTAGCTAACTAACTAACGTGTCAACTCACTGATTAATCGTCTAACAGACTCACTAACTGGCCGACTGAATGACTGACTAACGGACTGACTAACCAACAAACTAACCAGCCGATTAACCAACAACCAGGTGACAAAAATAAACTAAGAAAAAAAAAAAAAAAAAAACACTTGTATACTTTAAGTTTCCGTACTTTTCCTCCTATTTTCCAAGTTGATCCTGAAATGCGTAGCGTCAGTAGTGCGGCGGTGGAGTGTAATAAGCTGGCAAGAACATGTTGATTATATTGCTTCGATTACCATGATAAGCAGACGTGAAACTAATCCCTTGACACTTATTGCAAGAAAAAAAAATAAAACACTGGCGCGAGGAGGAGGAGGAGGAGGAGGAGGAGGAGGAGGGGAGAGAGGGAGGGGAGGAGACGAAAAGAGCGGTGAGTGGGAGAAGACGTGTTTAATCCCATGGTGCCACGAAGCCTCAAATATACACGAGCTGCTTCCCCAATAATTACTAACCATCGTCCCTGGATCAAAAATACACTCGAGCGCTTAGCCAGCCACGATAATACAAGAGAGAGATGGAAAATCTACTCTAGAACACGCCGTGTACACTCTCACTCCGGTCAGTGCCATCTATCGAAACCCTACATAACTAATAGGAAATGTATTATCTTTGCTTCGCCAGTTACCTATTGTCAATGGTTTGTAAATATCCCGCCAGATGACAGTGCACTCGCTAAACCAGTTCGTCATCTTGCCAATAGCGGGCGTTGTTACACTAAATAAAGTATAACCCTACAGCTATGCAGTCGCCAGACTAGTTAGTTTGCTTACTGATAGAGGATGGTGTTATATAAAGAAAATCAATATTTATAGTAGGTGAAATATTGCTACGATGTGTGTGTGTGTGTGTGTGTGTGTGGGTGGGTGGGTGGGTGGGTAAGTGAGTGAGGCAAAAGACAGAACTACTGGTTGGGTGGGTAATTACTCTCAGGTCATAGTTAAACGTCACATCGACGTCACGAAAGGATGAGTGGGCGGGGTATCTATCATAACGACACATAGTCTCGTTACAAGTGCCTGAAATTTTAGCTAAGTTTACACTAAATTTACTCTTATAATTGATTTTATTATCCACATATTATGACATCAAAAGCATATTCTTGTCAATTAAGTCGGAGTTTCAAACATCCACTGACAAAATAGCATCCTTGTCCGAAGCTTTGTTAAGATTTTATTTGAAAAGGCGATAAGACACTGCACCTGTAACCTTTAGTAGTTTATCAGTTTACAGAGAGAGAGAGAGAGAGAGAGAGAGAGAGAGAGAGAGAGAGAGAGAGAGAGAGAGAGAGATGCATACATATTTCTATCGACAGTGAAGGATACCTCACTCGATGCAAGTCAGGTAAAGCCAGTCTGTCATTCAGTATGTCATGCACACAAGTCAGCCAGGAGACAGTGCAACAGAATATTGAACACACACACACACACACACACACACACACACTCTCTCTCTCTCTCTCTCTCTCTCTCTCTCTCTCTCTCTCTCTGTATGAGAGAAGAATGGGGAAAAAAGTGTTTTGGCAGCGTGGGTTCAAAGGCAAGGACTTGTTCAGGTATTCCCAGACTAATTGGTGCTCCAGGCGGGTGAGTTACACGCGCACGCGTTGGCGTGTTTGGAGTGGAACCAGTACTTGTTTTTTTTTTTGTTTTTTTTTTCTTTTTCATACACATCAATGTCTTTTTTCTTAAATCAAATTCGAAAGTGAAATAACACACACACACACACACACCCACTCACACACACACACACACACACACACACACACACACACACACACACACACACAACATAGGTAGATAGATAGATAGTTTATTGACCACAGCTTACAATATTTTATTATACATCGATAGCGCATACCAAAATGCGTACAAAGTTATTTTGTTTACAAATATTCTTTATCAAACAGCTATAGTCCACACAATAATAATATATGAAAGAACACAGACAAAATATATACACAAGTTATCCAAATAAGAAAACGAATGATGAATCGGCCTACCACATTAACTATACAACGTCATAATCTCATGGATTAATTTACATGTTTTATCAAAAGTTAGGGTTTTATCAAAAAGTTCTTCCATTTTGTTGATATTATACTGGGTTCTAAATGGCTCTGTTAAAGGACATACCTCAACTACATGTCTTTCTATTTGTACAACACCACACCTACACAGACGTTCCTCGATGGGAAGCCGACCACGCCCTCTCCTGTTCCATCTACCGGTCTCTACCGCTAAACTGTGGCCACACACACGGAACCTTGTGGACGATATTCGATGACTCATTAACCGAGTGTCTTGTTCTGTATATCTCGTGCATTTGACAGGTAGGATTTATTTCTTTATAAACAAGACACTTTGATGCGACTGAGTCCGTTAACATGGTGTGCACATTATTTATAAGAGCAGATTTGCAGAGAACTCTATTCTGAATGAACTCGTCCACAATTTTCCCCGTGTGTGTCTTCGCGTTGATAGCAACTCTGATGGCAAGTGATAACGGGTCGTCATGCATACCTGATCTCTCTACCCATATTCTATGAAAAAAAACAAACTTATGTTGGGTCCATTTAATAAATTCCTGTGGCGTAGGATATCCTACCTCTGCAGCACCCACAACACTGTCACTCTATACATTGCAATTATTGCTGCCAACACCACCATACCACAACCCAGCTTCTTTAACACTGCAAACAATTGATGTCTAGGCACTAAATCGTAAGCTTTATAAAAATCAATAAATGTTACAAAAAAAGCTTAAGTTTCTTCCTCTTAGCAGTATCGGTAAGAGGCCCGGGTTCGAATCCTGGGTGGGGCGAGGCAAATGGGCGAGCCTCTTAATGTGTGGCCCCTGTTCACCTAGCAGCAAGTAGGTACGAGATGTACCCCGATTGGTTGTGACCTCGCTGTCCCGGTGTGTGGTGTGTCAGTGGTCTCAGTCTTACCCAAAGATCGGTTACTATGAGCTCTGAGCTCTCCGTAGGGGAACGGGGTGACCAGCAGACGACCGTAGGTGAATCACACACACACACGCTCTCTCTCTCTCTCTCTCTCTCTCTCTCTCTCTCTGTGTATGAGAGAAGAATAAAAAAAAAAGTGTTTTGGCAGCGTGGGTTCAAAGGCAAGGACTTGTTCAGGTGTTCCCAGGCTAATTGGTGCTCCAGGCGGGTGAGTTACACGCGCACGCGTTGGCGTGTTTAGAATGGAACCAGTACTTGTTTTCTTTATTTTTTTTCTTTTTCATACACATCAGTGTCTTTTTTAATTTTAAATAAAATTCAAAAGTGAAATAACACACACACACACACACACACACACACACACACACACACACACTGTGCTACATAACATGTCACCTCTTCAAAAAAGAGAGAGAGAAAAAAAAAGAGAAAAAAGATTGCTGCAACTATCGCAAAAAGAATGAAAAAAAAAAAAAAGAGAAACGCTTCTGATTAAATACCAATATTGGTCTATTAACTATCATTAACTCATTTTACCATAAGAGGACGTCGAACACACAAATCCTGGGGCGCGAGGTGGAGAAACATGCTGGGTACGGGGGAAGATAATAATCGAGGCCGCAAGTGTAATTATGTGAACCTTGGGTATCCGGCCCTGCAGCTTGTTGTAGCAGTAAGGAACACCAAGTTACTGAGAGTGTACGGGAACATTTTATCCTCAAGTTTGACTTCACTCTTGTGGAAAATGCGAGGCCGGCAGAGACAGAGAGGCAAACAAACAGACAGACAGACAAATAGACAGACAGGACGGATATATATATATATATATATATATATATATATATATATATATATATATATATATATATATATATATATATATATATATATATATATATATATATATATATATATATATATATATATATATATATATATATATATATATATATATATATATATATATATATATATATATATATATATATATATATATATAAAGTGAGACAGGCATGCACAGACTTGCGGAGCGACAAAGAGAAAGAAACAAACAAAGAAGAAAGTGGTAGAAAAATAAGCAGGTAGGAGGGAAAAAAGACAAACAAACACATAGACAGTAAGGTTAAACGATAGAAAAACAGCCAGACCGAAAAACAGACGGATAGGCAGACAGACAGACAGACAGACACACACACACACACACACACACACACACACACACACACACACACACACACACACACACACACACACAAACACACAGGCAGACAGAAAGACAGATCAAGCGTTCTCCCGTAATTTCTTTCAATCGTGTGCCATTGTCTTCTTTTATTTACTCAGTTTTCTATCTGTCTTTCCTTCCTTCCTTCCGTCTTTCCCCCCTTCCTTTTATCCACCTGTTCTTTCTTCCGTCTTTCCTCCCTTCCTTCTATCCACTCATCCTTTCTTTCTTCCTTCATTCTTTCATCCTAGTCTCCTTTTCCTTTCCTCCATCCGTACTTCCGTAACTTTTACTATCCTTTCTTTTCCTTTCCTTCGCTCAGTCTTCCTCTCTTTCCCTCCATCTCTCCCTGATCATTGTTTTCTTCCTTCCTTCCTTCTTTCCTTCCTTCCTTCTTTCCTTCCTTCCTTCCTTCCTTCCTTCCTTCCTTCCTTTCCTACTTCCTTCCTACCTTCCTTTCTTCCTGCCTTCTATCCATCCGTCCTTCCTTCCTGCCTTCTATCCATCCGTCCTTCCTTCCTTCCTTTCATCCATCCTTCCTTCCTACCTTCCTCCATTCTCCCCTCCAACTTCCCCTCTCTGTTCCTTCTTCCCTCTCTCCATCCCTCCCATTACCCTTTCCCTTCCTTCCCTTCCTCCCTCCCTTTCTGTCCTCCCACCGTCGGTCAGCCCACAGAGGTCCTACCTGTTTCTTCTTGGGTCCCGCAGGGAACAATTAACAGGGCTGAATTACAGGTAAGCGTTAGTTTTAATGAGGTGGGTTTTAATGACTTTAATTGACTAGGATGTGGAGTTTTGGCGTCCATTTTTATTCTTCTGCTCTACGATCTGGCGAAGGAGAAGGAGGAAAAGTGTTAAGGGGAGATATATTATACGAAGTGGAGGAAGATGAAGAGAATGGGGAAAATAAGAAAGAGGATAAAGAGGAAGAGGGTTAAGAGGAAGTATATCAGTAGATGTAAAAATGCCACTCAAAACAGCTCCCTGGCGGCAACGCCATGCCTTTGTCGTTTAGTATCGGTCGGTACAAAGCGACGCCGCCATGAGCCATGAGCCCAACGCCGACGGAGACGACGTTACTGGGGCGCCGACGGCGTCGCCAAAGTGCTGACAGGGATGGCTGATAGCGGAGCTGCAGTTTTTTTTTTTTTACGTGGCGGCGGCAGTGGCGGCAGCAGCTCCACGGGGACGTACGTCCTATATCTCATCCAACTCTTGAATTCATTAATGAGAGAGGCTTGGGGGCGTCTACGTATAGTGCTCCGCTGGGTAGGCGGAGCTTAGGGAGAAGCGATCTTCCACTTACCGCCACCACCACCACCACCACCACCATCACCACCACCACCTCCACGAAGGAGATGATCGACAGAAGACAGCAAGCACCCTCACGGCAAAGCCGCTGGAGCCCAGACGATACAAAGCAACACCCTCACGGCATATAGAATCCAACGCCGACAGAGACGCTGACGGGAGGATCGCTGACGAAGACGTCGACGGCGAAACGGGAGGTGTCGACGGAGGTTGGAAGGGGGTGGGGGATCGCTGATGGAGACGCTGCAGTTTTTTTTTTTTTTTTTTTACGCGGCGGCGGCGGCGGCGGCAGCAGCTCCACGTGATTGTGTGGTTGAATGAATGAATGAATAAATAAATAAATAAATAAATAAATAAATAAATAAATAAATAAATAAATAAATATATATATATATATATATATATATATATATATATATATATATATATATATATATATATATATATATATATATATATATATATATATATATATATATATATATATATATATATATATATATATATATATATATATATATATATATATATATATATATATATATATATATATATATATATATATATATATATATATATATATATATATATATATATATATATGATGAAACTTTTCGTTACACAGAGTTCTTCCAAAGATTTGGAGAAGAAATTTCCTCTTTTTCTAATACACGTAACGTTCAATTAGAACCCATAAAATTATTCGCCCATTACACCTCAAGAGCAGCCGTGGGAACGATTATTTGTATGTGCACTCCGACATAATTTTTCCCACGCGATTTTGTTATCAAACAGTTAATATTTTAAATCCGATCTCTCTCCCCAGTGACGTCGCAAGCAAGGGAGTGAATCCTATTATATGTATAAACAAGCTACCTTATCAACTATATAGAGTCTTGCTATTAAAAATACTAATCAGAGTGGTAAACTTATCCATTTTGAAGATGGCGTGGAAGGGTGGCGGGACAGAGTATTACTTGTGTTTTACTTATAAGACTACGTTATTTATTATTATTATTTTTTTTTTTTCGCGAACATCGCTACCATATATAAATATATATATATATTTTTTTATGATTGCAAGTTAACACAGGTGTCGCGTACAAAGCAAGAGAAAGAGAGAATAAAGATGGAAGAAGAGAGGAAGAAGCGGGAAATTATAAGAAAATCAATGATAAATAGCGGCAGGTGTGATAGTTAACGACTTCTAAGCCGGTCATGTGTGTGTGCGTGTGAGTGTGTGTGTACGTGCACATGTGTGGATGTACGGTAACCTTAGCGATTGACCGTTCGTCATCGCGGACGGAGAGAAACTGTTTGGCGATGTTATAGTTATTAAAAAAAAAAAAAAAATGACACACAAAATGGGCAATCACTGTGAGACGGGAAAGACACGACAGTTATGAGAATTGTGAGGAAATCCAGTGTGAATTATGCGAAAGGTGTGGTGTTTTGCTTACACGCCCCTAGCCAGAAGCGGAAGACTGCTGCAATCTTTCGGTAGGAATTATTATTAATTTTAGAGAGAATGTACAATAAGCAGAATTTTACAGGAAAGTACTATAATGTTAAACCTTATAGTACCCCCCCTCCTTTGTACAGGATCATCCTCGATTGAATCATGTACGCAATGTGGTGATATAATGCAAGAATCCAGTAGGGCACACATGCAAAAGTCTGCGAGGATCGCAATCCACAGCACGACGTGGAGGTGGAAGATGAGGTGAGGAAGTGAGGAAAAAAAATTAGCTACTATTACTGCTACTACTACTACTACTACTACTACTACTACTACTACTACTACTACTACCAATACTATTACTACTACTACTACCACTACTACTACTGCTAATATTTAAATTCATTCGCAGTTTTACCTCCTTCATCACAACCGTGTCCAAGCAGATTGGGGAATGTAATAGTTTCCCTCGAAACTTCAAGTTTGTAGGAAAGATCACCACCTACACTGGGTGAATATCAATAAAAAAATAGTAATAACGATACTACTGTTAAGCCACGCATTACTCTAAGTAGATGGTGAATTTCCTCCCCGAGGACGTAAGCAGTGTAATTTGTCCTCAAAAGATAGTTTTTTTTTGTGTTATGAGTACATCACCAACATCGGCTGCTTAAAGGATACCTAATTACCACCCGCGATGCATTTCATGACTCGCTCAAGGAAATGGATTTTTCACCGGAGGAATATGAACGCGCTCAAAGCGTGTGGGATGTGGCTTCCTGTCGCACTTTAGGCGACTACATGAAACTATATTGTGAGATTGATGTGGGGTTTTAAGCACACACATGCCTTCATGAGTTTCACGGATTGGATGCAGCACATTAATTAGGTAAGTGGATTGCTATAATATCAGGAAAGTGAAAGGACAAGATCATAACACTCGTATGCGAAAACGGACGTTGTCTCATTTTGATGACAAGCGTTTTCACGTCGATGGTTATACCACAAGGGCGTATTATCACCCCGATAATGATATAACAGTGAGGGAGGAAAATATGGAGGTGGAAAGAGAAGAATGCATGACGGTGGTGGAGAAGGAACAGGAAGGTGAGGAGGAGGATGGTGATGATGAGGGGCTGTAGAGGAGGAGGAGGAGGAAGAGGAGGAAGTGTAAGATGAATCAACGAGTGTTTTGTGGCGTGACAAAGAGAGGCATTATTCAGATCATAATTAGGGGATAGGGACTGCAGCTGCTGTTGCTGATCTGATGAAGCAGCTGCAACATTGGCTTCCACTATTTATATGTGTATTGTACATGTGCTGAAAAAAAAGAGCAATCTAACGTTAAGGTTAATAAGAAGACTTCTACGTAGTATTAGAAAAAAAAAAGAATATTGTAATAAATATTACTAGCATGTTGTATTGTGTTTTAGTGCTTCTCTAGTATTAGAAGAAAGAATATTGTAATAAATACTATTAGCACGTTTTATTGTGTTTTAGTGCTCTTCTGAACTTAACATGGATAAAACATTTAACGAGATGTTGAATCTCTTCAGATATCCTGTTTGGAAAATTATCGCAGGTTATACAAATTCAAGCAAAGCACACCTTCGCACTAAAATTGTAGAGAAATAACAACAAGTGTTTAACACAATTGTTATTTGCGGTGTTTCATCACATCCACTACCGCAAAATCCTATATTCCAAGATAGAGTGGAAGTACACGAGAACATTATTGATTCCGTGACTGAAGACAATCCATATAACGACCTCAAAGCAAATGTACTCTTGATATTAGATGATAGCTTCCTCACGGTGGTGGACAGCCTTACCAAAGGGAGACAGAGAAACCTATTTGTTATAATGATAACACAGAATGTCTTTTTTCTCCGGAAAGTATGCCAGAACCATTATTTAAGTGTCTCACATTACATTCTTATGAAGAAATAGAGATATCCTTCAAATCGAGTGTCTGGGCAGCAACTTTATGGAATGGAGCGCGCCAAACACTATGGAAATTTATAAAAATGTCATGCTAAGACGCGATCACGGTTATTTGCTGTGTGACTTGACGCCGAACACACCTGAGGAAATTCATCTGCGCACGAATATTGTGAATTAACTACCCTGCGAGAATATCTTTCTGCTATGAATGCTATCTTGGATAAAATTTATCCTGACCATAAAGGCAGAAATATATCAATATCTCACGCAGAACAATGCACTGACCTATGTTGACATCTTACCCACCATAATAAGCACATACAATCATACACCGCATAGCGGCTTGGGTAATAACTAAACGCCAGGTCAGGTTCATCGCCTACGCGACTTGAGTTAAGTCAAGGAGCAGTTTAAAAGTATGTATTTAAATCAACCAATATCAAAGAAAGCCGTCAGTCATACCTTAGATGCAGGAGACATTGTACGTCTACAATGTCATGACTACACAGCGTTCCTTTATTCCCACATGAAAATAAAATAAGATGAAATAAAATAAAATAAAGTAAATAAATAAAAAAAAAAACTTATGTTCTCCACTGACGTCTAATTAACCCACCGCCGCGTTTCCTCCGCCAGCGGCTCCGACGCCATGCGTGTGTGTTAATCTACCATTGGAAGATTTGATTCGAGTTGCCGTACCACCTTCACTGAGAGAATATGGATTATCTCTCTTGAAATTATTGGACGGAAAACCTGATATTCCTTGGGATGAACAGGAAAAGGTATTCCCGCCATTTTCAGGGGTAAATGTGATTGACCTCAAAAGAACACCCGGAGGAGAAAAAAAAAAGATAAATAAATAAAATAAATAAATAAATAGATAAAATAAAATGAATAAATAAATAAATAAAAATAAAAATACAAAATAAATAAATAAATAAAAAATAAAAAAATAAATAAAATGAAATAGAAAATAAATGAATAGATAAAATAA
This sequence comes from Scylla paramamosain, assembly GCF_035594125.1. Lineage (NCBI taxonomy): Eukaryota > Metazoa > Arthropoda > Malacostraca > Decapoda > Portunidae > Scylla > Scylla paramamosain. The sequence continues at coordinate 12,098,878 of NC_087151.1, read as the reverse complement.
AAATACATGAATAAATAAATAAATAAATAAATAAATAAATAAATATATATATATATATATATATATATATATATATATATATATATATATATATATATATATATATATATATATATATATATATATATATATATATATATATATATATATATGTATGTATATATTAAAATAAAATAAATAAATTAAATTCCGCAGAAAACATTCATTATTATCAAAAAGCTTTCCCTTCCCTACACACAAATAATAAATCATATATAATAATAGCATTTGCCTCCTGACAGCTGACAGCAACAGCTATTTACCTACAGCATCATCAGAAATTATAGCTAACGAAGTAAATTAATTGGCAGCGCAGCCAGGCGTGTCTGGGAGACATGAAGAGAATGGTCAAAAGTGTAAGTGAACGTGCGCGTGAATCATTTTCATCAACTAATACGCATGAAGAAACCCGTGACGTCACACACCCCATCCCCCCAGCAGAAACATATTAGTGATCGCACGGATTTGTTTTCAAATCAGTGATCAAGATGGGCAAATTGAACGATGTTCAGTTCCGCGATCACTGCCGTTATATTTTTTACGTGGTAAATGCGGTGTCTTGCGAGCCGTATGGGATTGTGCGAGATCTCAAAACTATTTATCCATACGAAAACACCCAATAGGTCAGAAAGACTTCATTCACTCCATCGTGCTACGGTCAATATCAGGGATGAGCCAGGAAGTGTTTACCATCGTCCACGAGCAGCCCACAGGAAACACCGATCTACCACACCTCTCCGCCAGTGTGACGCAATATGGCTGGGGTGAACGTGGAGCAAATTACTGATCCGGAGGGTATGGGCTGCAGAGGGCAGTTTCAAGCCGAGCGGAAAGAAAATTACCTGCCTATGCCGGAATGTCTGGCCACGTGACTTCAGCCTTTCGGTGAAGCTGTTCGTATGACAAAGTCTGAATAAATATAATGTGTGTCAAAACGAATACAAATGTAATACTTTGCATTGATGGGTGTTATTATTTATTCTAATCATGGCAGGGACGGACCACTACCTGCATCTGACGAGATTAGGCAATACCGGTCTCTTCCCCAACAACAAGCCTCATCGGTTGGAAAATAGAATTACCCCTCCCATCCATCTCGATCCACATTCACATAACCATGCACGGGGCTTCGGTTTATAACATTCCTAGTTCTTTCCCGCATCACGCGTCAAAATTATATTATTCCACTCTTGAATCATTAGGTTTACAAATGCTTAACTCGCTAACATTTAATGCTTTTAATAAAGGTAGGACGGTGAGCTTTTTTAACTTCTTGACGGAGGATGTTCATAATGCAATTCTTTTGGACAAATCAGGAAATCTAAGAATTAATGTCTTT
>NC_087151.1:12085000-12092500 GCF_035594125.1 Scylla paramamosain | reverse complement strand
TCTATTGCTGCTGTGGTAGACGGTCACTGTTCTTCTAAATCTATTAACAGTGGTGTTCCTCAGAGTTCCGTCCTCTCATCCACTCTCTTGCTATTATTCATCAATGATCTTCTAAACCAAATTTCTTGTCCTATCCACTCCTACGCTAATGATACTACCCTGCATTTTTTCACATCTTTTCGTAGACGTTGAACCCTTCAGTTCACACACGGAAGCCACAGAACGCCTGAATTCTGATCTCTCTGAAATTTCTGATTGGGGTGAGCAAGTTTGGTATTGTTCATTGCCTCAAAAACTCAGTTCATCCATCAATCAACTCGACACAACCTTCCAGACAACTGTCCCCTCTTCTTTAATGACACTCAACTGTCCCTCTCTTCTACACTGAACATCCTCGGTCTGTCTTTTACTCATAATCTAAACTGGAAACTTCATATCTCATCTCTAGCTAAAATAGCTTATATGAAGTTAGGCGTTCTAAGACGTCTCCGCCAGTTTTTCTCACCCTTCCAGCTGTTAACTCTGTACAGAGGCCTTATCTGTCCATGTATGGAGTATGCTTCACATGTCTGGTGGGGTTCTCATCGCCGCAATGTTGCATCTCTTGCTCTCTTCTATCGTTGTTTTCATGCTAACTGCTCTTATGATTTTGTTAACTGCATGCCTCCCCTCCTCCCGCGACCTCATTGCACAAGACTTTCTTCTTTCTCTCACCTCTATTCTGTCCATCTCTCTAATGTAAGAGTTAACCAGTATTCTCAATCATTCATCCCTTTCTCTGGTAAACTCTGGAACTCCTTGCCTGCTTCTGTATTTCCACCTTCTTTTGACTTGAACTCCTTCAAGAGTGAGATTTCAAGACATTTATCCTTTAATTTTTGACTACCGCTTTGGACTCTATTCGGGAACCGGCATCTCAGTGGGCCTTTTTTTTTTTTTTTTTTTTTTCTTTATTGGATTTTTGTTGCCCTTGGCCGATGTCCCTCCTACATAAAAAAAAAAAAAAACTCTGGTAATTGACAGTGACTATGATGACTATTCGCCTTCAATTCACAGATATGTTAACTTATGCATGAAGGCAACACATATCCACTGTATGGATTATTTTTCACCAATAAGAAAATAAAACGTACCATCGCCTCTGTACATCTAGATAAATACTAAATAAATATTCTAAATAAATACGGTGTGGAGATGTGAATGGTAATACTTAGTTCCCTCATGGAGAAAGCAAGTAAAAGAAAATAGTGTTGGCGGTCATAACTGACGGTTAAACGTGTCCTTGGTACGTTCTGCAGCGTCTCCGTCAGTGATGCTCGTCAGCGTCGTCTCCGTCGGGGTCTGTCAGAACGTCCCCGTCATGGTGGTGGCGGTGGTGAATTTGGAATGTGATGATCGCTTCTGCCTAAGTTCCGCCAACCCTGACCCCCTCCCATTCATTCATTCATTCAAACACAGCCAGGTAGAGCTGTGTTGCATCTCCCACCGCCGCCGCCACCGCCGCCGCCGCCACGTAAAAAACTGCAGCGTCTCCGTCAGTGATCCCCCACTCCTTTCCAACCCCCGTCATCGCCCCCGTCTCTCCGTCGAGGTCTCTGTCAGCGATCCTCCTGTTAGCGTCTTCGTCGGCGTCTCCGTCGGCGCCCCCGGCAGCGTTGTCTCCGTCGACGTGGGATTCTATATGCCATGAGGGTGTTGCTTTGTATTGATTGGTCTCCAGCGGCTTTGCCGTGAGGGTGCTGTCTTCTATTATCGATCGTCTCCTTCGCGGTGGTGGTGGAGGTGGTGGAGGTGGTGGCGGTACGTTTATTGATCACTTGTTCCTAAGCTCCGTCCACCTAGCAGAGCACTATACGTAGACACTCCCAAGCCTCTTTCATTCATTCATTCAAGAGTTGACTGAGATATAGGACGTACGTCCCCGTGGAGCTGCTGCTGGAGAAGGGGAAGACAGAGAGAAAAAAAAAGAAAGAAATCACAAGATATATAAAAAAATTGGGGAACTTTAAGAGAAGGGAGAAAAAAAGAAGGAAGAAAAAGAGAAAGAAATCAAAGAAACCGTGATAATGAGATCAAAGTGAAAGAAAGGATTGTGTTGAATTGAGAAAGAGAGAGAGAGAGAGAGAGAGAGAGAGAGAGAGAGAGAGAGAGAGAGAGAGAGAGAGAGAGAGAGAGAGAGAGAGAGAGAATAAACAACGAATGAAAATATTTAATAAGAGGAGGTAGATAATTAGGCGGAGGAGGAAGAAGTGGATGAGGAGGAGGAAGAGGAAGGGAATCATAAACTCTGTAAAAAAAATGTCAAACTGTAAATAGCCGACTCACATTATTGGACTTTTAAAGAGATAATGGAAATGTTCAGAGTGCGGGAGTTTGGTTAAAAGAGGAGAACGAAGAGGGAAGAAGGAAGAGGAAGAGAAAAGAAAAGAGGAGAAAGAAGGGAGAGGAAAGAAGAAAAGGGAGGAAAAGAGAGAGGGAAGAGGAAGAGGAAGGGAGAGAGAGAGGGACCCAGAGAGGAAGGAAGAGGAAGGAGTACAGTAAGCCACAGGTAAGAATAGATTTAGGAAGGTTAGAAGAGATGACAAGACATGGAGAGACAGGCGAACAGATAGACAGACAGATAGATAGACAGACAGGCAGACAGACAGGCAGACAGACAGGCAGACAGACAAAGAATCCTAAGTGTTACAGGATTACTTCCGTCTCCTTCTGACAGAAGAAACAGTTTTTCTTCTGTTAAGTAACTCTGTATTCTTCATTGTTATTCATTATTTTTTCATTGTCGCTCACGTTGCAATAATTATTGTACATTTATTTCGGAGATAGAGAGAGAGAGGAGAGAGAGAGAGAGAGAGAGAGAGAGAGAGAGAGAGAGAGAGAGAGAGAGAGAGAGAGAGAATGAATAATGAATTTGAAAGTGTATGCACGTGGTAAGTAGTCAGGTTAAGTTAGGTTAGATTGCATTAAAAATAAATAAATAAATAAATAAAAACAGACATCGACAATAATGACGTAAATAGGAATGAAGTATATAATTTTGCTTACCATCTCGCGAAAAAAAAAAAGATGATAACACCTTAATGATAGTTTCCTTAGATGGTGTAAAGCAAATTAATGTAATTTTGCTACACTACTCATGATTCTGCACCTCTCCGTCTGTCTATTCTCGTCTTCCTACCTCTTCCCTAATCTTGTCCCACGAAGTCTATTATATGTCATCTACTTCAGTGTCTTTAAGATCAGAAAGAAAGTGGGAGGGAAGAGTATTGCCGTATAGGGTCACGTGAATGGCATGGGACAGGTCACAGAGGCTCACCCTACGAGTCTCGTCGCTCTCGCCACATTTTATAAAAGAAGCCCTTTGCTTAGTCTTGACTACCGCATGTAGAGGGGGGGCATCCAGTTTCTAATAAACATAAATAATTTCTATTAGTCTTAAGTATTCTTAACATCTTAACATCTTCTTTATGCACCACATGTATAATTTGCTGATGGGCTTTACATCACCATTTAGCCATGATGATACTATAGATTGAAGGAGGGAGAGATGTATGGTGAAGACTGTCAGAAAACGGCGACCCAAAATACATGTGGGGAAAGATGTCTAGGGAAAGAAGGAGACGGTAAAATAGACGACCAAGGAGTCTTATCATTAGGGCTTCATTCTGATTAAAAGTAAAATGTGCACAGGAGAGAAGAGCTGGAGACACTGACCAGTAAACTTAAATCAAGTTGAGAACTAAACGTATCAACACTTATGAAACAAAGGAACAGTGAAACATAGTGGCAGAGGCAATACTGGAATTATGAATATTATTACACCCATATTACAACGCTACTGAAAATGCTCTCAGTACATCTTTCAAATGACATTGAAAGGTTAAGAAATTTTAACACCATTTCATATTGTCGTGAAAAAAAAAAAGTGTACTTTGTCTCCCGAAATTATGCGATATATGTTATAGAAAAGTATCGAGCCTAGCTGGACTTGCAGAATTTATTATCATATAAGAATTATGTACATATAAGCCGAAATAATGATAATTAAGTAGTTTAACGATAACGAATTTTGATATTAAGGTAACGAAACGAATGCGCATGACGAAGGTAACGATGCGAGTTTCCACGATAACAATTCTATTCCTCGACAGCGATGCGATTCCACGATAGCGATGGGGTTACTGTTTCCACGATCCACGATAGCGAGCGATGCGATTCCACGATAGCGAGCGATGCGATTCTACGAAAGCGATGCGATTCCACGATAGCGATGCGATTGCACGATAGAGATGCGATTCCACGATAGAGATGCGATTCCACGATAGCGATGCGATTGCACGATAGAGATGCGATTCCACGATAGAGATGCGATTCCACGATAGCGATGCGATTCCACGATAGCGATGCGATTGCACGATAGAGATGCGATTCCACGATAGCGATGCGATTCTACGAAAGCGATGCGATTCCACGATAGCGATGCGATTGCACGATAGAGATGCGATTCCACGATAGCGATGCGATTGCACGATAGAGACGCGATTCCACGATAGCGATGCGATTCTACGAAAGCGATGCGATTCCACGATAGCGATGTGATTGCACGATAGAGATGCGATTCCACGATAGCGATGCGATTCCACGATAAAGATGCGATTCCACGATAGCGATGCGATTACACGATAGCGATGCGATTACACGATAGCGATGCAATTACACGATAGCGACGCGATTCCACGATAGAGATGCGATTCCACGATAGCGATGCGATTCTACGAAAGCGATGCGATTCCACGATAGCGATGCGATTGCACGATAGAGATGCGATTCCACGATAGAGATGCGATTCCACGATAGCGATGCGATTCCACGATAGCGATGCAATTACACGATAGCGACGCGATTCCACGATAGAGATGCGATTCCACGATAGCGATGCGATTACACGATAGAGATGCGATTCCACGATAGAGATGCAATTCCACGATAGCGATGCGATTCCACGATAGAGATGCGATTCCACGATAGCGATGCGATTCCACGATAGAGATGCGATTCCACGATAGCAATGCGATTCCACGATAGAGATGCGATTCCACGATAGCAATGCGATTACACGATAGCGATGCAATTCCACGATAGCGACGCGATTCCACGATAGCGACGCGATTCCACGAAAGCGATGCGATTCCACGATAGAGATGCGATTCCACGATAGCGATGCGATTTCTGTTTTCACGATAGCGACGCGATTCCACGATAGCGATGCGATTCCACGATAGCGATGCAATTCCACGATAGCGATGCGATTTCTGTTTTCACGATAGCGACGCGATTCCACGATTAGCGACGCGATTCCACGAAAGCGATGCGATTCCACGATAGCGATGCGATTCCACGATAGCGATGCGATTCCACGATAGCGATGCAATTCCACGATAGCGATGCGATTTCTGTTTTCACGATAGCGATGCGATTTCACGATAGCGATGTGATTCCACGATAGCGATGCGATTCCACGATAGCGATGCAATTCCACGACAGCGATGCGATTCCACGAAAGCGATGCGATTCCACGATAGCGATGCGATTCCACGAAAGCGATGCGATTCCACGATAGCGATGCGATTCCGCGATAGCGATGCGATTCCACGACAGCGATGCGATTCCACGAAAGCGATGCGATTCCACGATAGCGATGCGATTCCACGATAGCGATGCGATTCCACGATAGCGATGCGATTTCACGACAGCGATGCGATTTCACGACAGCGATGCGATGCTGCGATAGCGATGCGATTTCAGTTTTCACGGTAGCGATGCGATTTCACGATAGCGATGCGATTCCAGTTTCCACTATAGTGGTGCGATTCCAATTTCCACGATAGCGATGCGAGTTTCCACAATAACGATGACCCGTGGGTGTGAGGGCAGTGACGATGCAACCTTGCAGCGCCTCACACGGGTCGCCATGAGCAATGACCCACCACATACCACTCCCCAAACACTGTCATGAAGTGAGCCCTTTTCTCCCCTAAAGAACCCCTCGTACTGTCAGTGCTGGTGCATGGTGCACAGTGTGCCCTCGTTCATGGCGACTTCTTCAGCCCGATATCATTATAAGCAAGGGACCCGTACACACCATTCACCAGACTCTATGGAAGGAGCCCTTATCTCCCTTTAAGGACACCCCCACTCCTGGCACCATCTTGTGAACGGTAGACATTGATCTCTTGCTTATGGCGACCCCTTGCCTATTGTAAGGCGCTGCAAGTGGACGACTATCATTAAGCTTGAGGCCGCAAAGGAAAAAAAGGACTTGTTGCCCGTCCTCTGCCTTGGGCCTCTGGCCGGACCAGACAGCCACCTTCTCCCCTCGTGCGGCGCCCAAGGCCATCACAGCCCTCAACAAATTTTGGCCGAAAGTCCTCAAGCCTTATTTAATTTTGATCTGAATATGAAATCGTCGATGATAAATGAAAAATGGCTTTGGTTTAAAAATTTGCAAGAGTCGGCTGATTAATGGAACAAGGTGAAGAAGCTTTGATCCTGAGTATTTTGAGTGTACATTGTATGTACATGTTCGTATGTGTTCGTTTATGGCTGGATAGAAGCAGTGATCCAGTGGTAGGTACTTAGTTAATGGGGAACTTCAGAAGATTAGATTAATTTCTGGATAGAATTAATTTATATATTTTAATTCTTAAAACTAGAGAAAATGCCAAATGTTCATGTAATGCTTTTGTCATTAATTGTCCAAGGCACTGGGGTACATGAATTTCTCAAAAGTTCTCGGATGGGTGCATGAACTTTGAAAAGGTTGAGAAACACTGACGTATTATATCAGTTTATCACATGAACATCGCTTCTAGTACCGACATCCACAATGTTTAGTTTGGCATGTTAGAAGTGAGGAAAGATTAGGAAGCGTTAGATGAAGTAAAAAAGAAAGAGATAGGAACGCACTAACAGACTGTGTGACTAAGAAAGGCTGGGAGAAATGAATAAATCTGGACAATGACTACTGCACATATGTTGAGAAATCTTCAGGACCATAAATCACAATAAAATTTCCGGCTCGTTGAATTTATGGTGATAATTAAAACTCTATCAATTTTATCACATGAACATCGAAAAAAAAAAGGATCGTATTTTTAAACGCTTTGTTCTCCCATCACGACGGTTTTCAAGGTGACAAACATCATTAATCGGGTTCCTATAAATGTTTCTCGTTCTGACATTGTGGAATCCTAGTTTAACATCTCGAAAACCATGAAAACGCTCTTGAATGAAAACTTTTACAACTTCCACGATTCCCAAAGGTCACAAACATTATTAGTCTCGTTCCTGTAAATAGTTTTCGCTCTGGCATTGTAGAATCCTAGTTTAACATCTCAAAAATCATGAAAACATTCTTGAATAATAAACTTTTCCTACTTCCACTAGAGCCCGTTCAAAGTAATGGAAACGAGAAGCCAGAATGATTAGGAATACGGCCTT
>NC_087151.1:12037500-12065000 GCF_035594125.1 Scylla paramamosain | reverse complement strand
GATTGCTTTTATAAGGAAAAATTCGGTAGTCGTAGTAGTAGTAGTACTGGTGGTTGTGGCGGTGGTGGTGGTGGTAGAAATGGTATTAGTAGTACAGTAGTAGCATTAGTAGTAGTAGTAGTAATAGTAGTAGTAGCATTAGTAGTACAGTAGTAGTAGTAGTAGTAGTAGTAGTAGTAGCAGTAGTAGTAGTAGTAGTAGTAGTAGTAGTAGTAGTAGTAGTAGTAGTAGTAGCATTAGTAGTACAGTAGTAGTAGTAGTAGTAGTAGTAGTAGTAGTAGTAGTAGTAGTAGTAGTAGTAGTAGTAGAAGTAGTAGTAGTAGTAGTAGTTGTTGTTGTTGTTTTTGTTGTTGTTGTAGTTGTTGTTGTTGTTGTTGTTGTTGTAATATGTATAACAGGAATAAACAATAACATGTCGTCCTGCTGTACAACGCCATATGTCGCAAGTCGTAAGTTATTCTAAAACGCATGAACATTGTAATATTAAAAAAAAGAAAAGAGTAATAAAAAAATAAAAAAACACGACCTTACAACGCACGTGCTACATATGACACACTATTATTGAATTACACGCTTCATAAACCACAGTAATTGATATTGACCCCAACTATATCACGGCTTCATTGTTGTTGTTGTTGTTGTTGTTGTTGTTGTTGTTGTTGTTGTTATCATGATTACTACTTCTGCTACTACTACTACTACTACTACTACTACTTTATTTACCTATTATTGGTCTTTTTATCATTCTTCTTTTTCTTCTTCTTCTTTTTCTTCTTCTTCTTCTTCTTCTTCTTCTTCTTCTTCTTCTTCTTCTTCTTCTTCTTCGTCTTGTTGTTGTTGTTGTTGTTGTTGTTGTTGTTGTTGCTGTTGTTGTTTTCTTTTTCTTACTATTATTATTATCATCACCATCATTGTCATCGCGAAAGCTTCTCCTAACAAACACTCCTCGACGTCTTCATTATAGTTAATATTTCAGAAACACACTGAAAAGATTCTCGCGTCACCTCCCCCTCTGAAGCGCCATCGATCGACCCACCATTCATAACCATTTGTTGCTTAGAATGAGGACAATATACCCGTGACCCGCCGCTCTGTCATATTACTGCATCTTCGTAATCTTATGAAACTCGTACCTTCCTTCATACATTGTCGAACATACGTGTACCCCCTTTATATTATTATTGTATTCTTCTTAATTAAGTAAACTAATATCCGTCTGTTATTCTATTTGATTTATTTTCTTATTGTAAAGCTTAATACATGCGTATCTTCCTTCATACTTTGTCGAAAATACGTGTATCTCCTTCATATTATTATTGTACGGTTGTTAAGTAAGTTGATATCCATCAGTTATTCTATTTATTTATTTATTTATTTATTTATATTTTACTAGGAAGCTTATTAATTTACCTTCCCTCATGCATTGTCGAATGTACGCACATACCTCCTTCATATCGTTATTGTACTGCTGTTAAGTATGCTAATGTCTGTCTGTCATTCTGTTTTATTTATCTATTTTATTTATTTTCTTAATGGGAAGCTAATGCAATTTTTATATTCTTTCATATACTATTTGTGCAGGATTAAAGTAATTTTCGTCAGTCATTCTTCTTCTTTGTGTATCTTGTTTTAAGTTTTCATTTTGATTGTTAGGCTGATGAATTTGATTATGCACATTACCCTCCTCCAGTCGTTTCTGCAATAAATATAATTTCTGCTATGCTTTTCCCTCTCTCTCATATTTTGTCTACATACAGTCAGTCTACCTCTATTGAGCCTGTTCAGTTATCTTCCTCATTTCCTGCGTTCTTGTTGTTTATTCCCTCAAAATCGTGTTTTCTCTTTCTTTTTATTCACGCTAATTCATTTAATATTAATGTACTACTCCAGCTTTTTCTTGCCTTGTACCTTCACCCTTTGTGCATCCGTATTTATAATTCAAGATGTTATCGACGTTATTCCTTCAAATTGGTGTTTTATTTTTATTCACACCGTCATCTTATTTATAAATCTTTGTAAAACTTCTGTCCTGCCTCCACCCTTTTTTTTTTTCTTGTACCTTCTTTTGTCGTGCCTCTAATTTTCTCATTCTAAATTTTATCCAACGTAGATACTCCACAGTAAGCATCACTGTTATTTAGCTAAATCTTCCTTTCTCCTAACATTCCCGTAAATCGGTTAAGTTATAACCTAATTCTCTCATTCCTGATTTTGCCCGAACTGGCTACTCTCGTTATCTTAATCCGATCATCGTTCTTCCTTATAACATGCCAGTAAGCAAAGACCCATAAAGCTGATCAAGGTGTAGCCTAGCCAGCCTCTCCGTGATCCTCTCTACTATTTTCATCAGTACCAGCGTTTCCATTATTCTTTCTTGGTCAGTTTTTGTGCGTCTGTCTCGTGGCAATATATCTTGTGGGGACAAAAAAACGCTACATTGTTTTGTGTCGTCAGTAGCAGGAGGGAGTGGAATAGCTGGTTATTTGAGAGTATTTTCTCTTTCTTGGACTTATTTAATTAGTATAAGCTTTCCTAGATATTTATTGCTTATTTAATAACTACACGGCCTTGACATTATCATATGTCCCTTTCATCTTGAGGGAATTTAATCATCTAATCTTCTTATCTTGACTTATTTTTTTTATTTATATAATTCCGGTTGTTTTCCTGAAATATGGTTATGTTGTATATTTAAACATTTATATTTAATATCATGCAGTGTTTGAAAGACCTGTGGTAATATAAACTGACACTACTAGTGCTACATTACTGCCACTACTACTGATGTTCAAGTATTATTTTAGTCGTGTGTGTGTTCCTTCAGAGAGAGAGAGAGAGAGAGAGAGAGAGAGAGAGAGAGAGAGAGAGAGAGAGAGAGAGAGAGAGAGAGAGAGAGTTCTTCGTCTCTTGATTTTCTTTCTGTGAAACATGTAGTTGAATTCCTGTTACTGTAATTTGACACGGACAAGACATAAGTTTGTCTCAGTCTCCCCGACAATAACAATAAAGATAGTGATGATAAAGATAAACCACCATGAAGCTTAGTATTATAGGAAGATTTACACTAACGCAAAGCTACATTCAGAAGTACGAGACAAAAAAAAAAAAAATCTTTCCAACCATTAATTTCGCTCCACTGGACTTTTTTTTTATACATTATTATTGATCCCTTTGTTATAAAATACTCCCAGAGAACATTTACTCACACTACTAAACTGCTGGCACCTCAGTGGGTCTTTTTTTTTTTTGTATAATTTTTCATTGCCCTTGGCCAGTGACCCTTTTGCATAAAAGAAAAAAAGAGGTAGGTCGCATGAAAAGTTCCAACAATTATTTTCATCCCATTAGACTCTTTAATTCATTTTATCGACGTAAAAACCTCTGCCGGAACATTACAGAACACAAAATCTTTCCGGCATTTCGTTGCATTTTTTCTTGAATTTTTTTTTCTCGCATTCGGTTCCCAGGAATCTGAAATAACACACCTGTACCGTAAAACAAACCTTGTCATCTGTTAATCTCACAGAATTATAGTTTCTTTATTAATTATTCTCACTGCAAAAGTACCCCATGAACAATACCGTATATGAAACGATACACAAGAGAAAACATATAAAAGCCAATCCTTCCTGCTATTAATTCTACTGCATTATATGAACACCAATACTTTTAATTAATTTTCTAGTATTATTCTTACTACTCAGAATGGCCAAAGAACTTTATGTAAAACGAAGATCACGAAGAAAGAAAAAAAAAAGAAAGGAAAGAAGGAAAAGAAAGAAAGAAGGAAAAAGAAAAAAACGTCACTCATTAATTTTAGTGCGTCAATCTTACTAATTGTACTGATTTCATTCATCTCACTAAAGTTCACAATGCGCAGGTGGAGTGGGAGCAGTTGGCAAGCCTAAGAGCTCGGGTGAGTCACCAACCACTTCAAACTAGCGACTGAGTTTGCATAATATTATGTAAGTATATGTTTCTTTGTGTTACGCGTTATTTCTACCATTAGAATACCCTTGCAACAGGAGGAGGAGGAGGAGGAGGAGGAGGAGGAGGAGGAGGACAACAACAACAACAACAACAACAACAACAACAACAGCAACAACAACAACAACAGCAACAGCAACAACAACAACATCTACTTATTATTTCTACAGAATCACGTTTATCAATTAACTTCATCCACCTTCCCGTCATTTAAGTCTTTCGTGTGGTGAGCAGGTGGACTGTGAGTGCTGTTGGCAAGCCTGGGAGCTGGAGGGAGCGAGAGGGAGTGAGTGACCAACCCAGTTCCAATTGCTGGCTGAATCTTTGCGTTTTTCCGCGTTTAGTGTTAGAATTTTCCGCTTGGGAGCTGTCAACACCACGCCTGATGACGTCTACGCACGCCCACGAGTAGATAAGGTAATGTGTGATGCTGCTAATGTGTAAAACCATTGATTTATTGTTTTATATGTGGAGAAATTGTATGTCGTTTCAGTTACCACCACCACCTCGTACCGCCATTCTCTCTCTCTCTCTCTCTCTCTCTCTCTCTCTCTCTCTCTCTCTCCACTTGCTGTTCAGGTCAGTGAAGAAGGAAAAAAAAAAAAGAAAACAGGGAAACAGAGGGAGGGACAGAAGATTACAGAAAAGTAGGGAAGGTTGGGAGAGGAGAGGGAGGGGCAACGGGATGGGGGAGTGATGTAGAGTGGGAGAAGGAGAGGGGGTAGTAGTTAACTGGTAGTGATAAAGGAGGGATGGTGGCAGAAGGATATTGTGGGAAGGGAGAGGGAGAGAGCTATTCTATTTAAAAGAGAAGGGAAAAGCAGAAGAGAATTGAGTGTGAAGAAAAAAAAATAAAAGTAGATCCAGATGGACTCGTTTATCAGTGTTGTTTTTCTCATGAGTGAAGTGTAGCATAGCTTCCAGTGCTACGTATTGTAAGGAAGTGAATTTCTCTCTCTCTCTCTCTCTCTCTCTCTCTCTCTCTCTCTCTCTCTCTCTCTCTCTCTCTCTCTCTCTCTCTCTCTCTCTCTCTCTCTCTCTGTTAATTCTTAGTTTGAAGTTGAACTAATAAGAAATAATGAACAATGTCCATGCCTGCTAATAGACACAATGTGCATTAGTGATGCATGGCAGTTTTTTAAGTTAATTAATTAATTAATTATTATCATTATTATTATTATTATTATTATTATTATTATTATTATTATTATTAATATTATTATTATTATTTATTTATTTATTTATTTATTTTATTTTATTTTTTTTATATTTACGTCGGAATTACCTCGAGGAATCAGATTCGTAACGGAGGACTTTGGTTTTGGCAATTAGTAATCCCGCGTGGATGCTTTTCCTAACCTGGGACCACTGCAATTCAATAACAACATAACAATATGTACAAATAATTTAATAACTAGATAAATCATTATAGTATATATATGTACGCACATTAACAAAAATACACCAAAGAATAGCCTTTAAACAAAGACAACTAAGAACTAACACTGCTGTAAATAAATGGTCAGATCTCAAGTCTCTTTCGAGGCAGAGTCTCCCCACTACCCCATTGTAATCCCTCGCAGCCTGGAGTGTTTCATGTTTGTAGTTATTCACATTTGTACAAGGTCATCAAGGGTGCTGAGCTGAGCACTTCAAACCAATAGGAGATAGTGGCTGAATACTCATGAACACAGCAAGTTCTTCAGTTTCTCAAGATAGAACAGAGTATTCACTTCTTGGGATTCTTCTGGACTTGGCAAGGGGCTTGAATGATTCAGTAATTAATTTTATGATTAGCAGGAAAGAACTCAGCATTCCGGAAAATCCTGCAGTTCTGGATGGTCCATCAATGAGTACTGACGGGTACATGGTTGATATTCTCATCAATCCCTCCGGCATTTGGCATTGCTTTACTCAATCCAACGGTGAAGCTCGGTTTCTGATACCAAGAACCTGCAATCAATCCTCAGCCTTTTAAATCTTAATAAATGAGGCAGTAGGGGTTCCTCGAAGACGCTTAAGATGTTCCAGAAGCCTCTCTGGTAGGGCGAAGTGATTTTCCTTTTTTTTTTTTTTTTTTTTTATTTTGGTGTTCTAATAGAAACAGAAAGTGGTACATACATGAGGAAATAGCTTCTGCAAAATCTTAGGCCCATAGATATATATCTTCTGCCCCCGGGAGAGCAATGAAAATCGCAATTTTAAAGCCAAAATTGTAAACTTTGCGTTTTTGGGAAAATATTTCCACATGTATAACACTGTTTCTAATGGCGATAAAGCTGATGATAGGGCCTCCATATAGTTGTATTTAAGTGTGTTGCCCTATATTAATATTTTCTGTTCACGGGAACATCACAAAGTCTTGATAAATAAAGAGATTTCTTGCACATATTCAGATGTGCCGTACGTGTAAAATAATAGATATCTAACATTTATTTGGTCATTTATACTTGAAATTAGATATAATCCTCTTTTTCAAGATCTAGAACCGTAGCCTATTAGTTTTTCCCCGAAAACTATTAGTTTTTCTCCAGAAAAGGTGTAAAGCCTATTATTTTTCTTTTTAATTTTATAAGTACATTAAATACAGCTCTGTACTTGTTAATTATTTAAAATAAAAAATCCAGAACTCATCACGAAGAGGTTCCACTCAAACCAGTCCCAGCCACCCTTCCTTTGGCGTAGAGTATGTTTATCTACACAAGGAAGTCTTTCTTAGTTTCAAACTTAGGAATTTTCGCTTGAAAGTGGAGACGGGAGCGGATGAATCCATCTCTCCTTTCTCTTCTACTAACATTGGTGGAGTTATCTGTCACTAATTTAATTAACGTCTCGACCTCTTGTGTGTGGCAAGGAAAGAGTGGGATCAGTCCCTCAGGCGTGTCTCCCGTCTTGATGAACTTGTGTATTTTAGTATCAGGTATTGTTTTAGTCACGGGGAGTTCGGTGACTAGTTTTTAGCCAGTTGATCATTCTGTAATAATTCTGACTGTCGTAAATCAGTTCCGGCACAGCAAAGGATTGAACTTCCCCCTCTGGTGAATGTTTTGATCTTGCTTTAATGCTTCTTCTCCATCCGAGTTCTCTTACATGTTGTTCTTTGTCAAAGATCATAGAAATGAGTATATTTTCAGGGTGGACAAAGAATGCATTTCCGTCCAGGGCTTTGCTTATAATTTTCTTAGATCTCTTTGGCAGTGTCTGGGAGAGACGCATAATTAAAAGAGAAATGCTTTGCACCTTCAGTAAAAGATGAGCTTTTCTTTATCTTGAACCAGATCGGTCATGATATATCGCACAGTCTCCATCAAAGAACTCGAGGGATTAAGAGTGGAAACGTAGAGACTCAGAATTCTATTTGCTGTTGTCAGCCACCTAGAATGTGCCATCTTTCCTGGATTCCGAGCTGCTAGGGCTTTAGAGCAGTTACTCCCTGACACTGCTAAGTAGATCTCTAGTAAATACTTTTGATCAGTGCATCAACTCTGCATCATCAATGTCAGTATTTGGAGATGGAACAGCATTATACTCTGCTACTGGCATTTTTTCGCACTCATTCAGTTGCTTCCCATTGGGTCCAGCAAAGCCCACTGGCCTAGTTGTTTTGCCATCCAAACTTTGAATAATGTGTCATAGTGGTAATTCATTTCCGTGCAATAGATATATGATCCACTGAACTGGCTATTGTAGCATCTTCTCAAGCATATGAATGGTTCCACCCTTCTGACCAGTGTTGACTACAGTACCATCACATCTAATAACTATAATGTCCATGGCAATGTTGGTCTCAAAATATTGTATGATACCTGATGCTAATGCAATGGTACAACCAGATTTAGGAGTGAAAATGTCCAATGTACTAGGATTTTGGCTCTTGAACTAACACTGTATACTCTTCTGTTACAGTCCTTTTATGATCAACATTGTCTACTTCCATGTGTGTGTCATTGTTTTGTCCTTACGTCCATCAAAGAAAATTCCTTGTAATGGTGAACTGATCTTATCATTTTTCTGGTGCTCTGAACGAACTCTTTTCTTGCTCTTCTTATCTTACTTCTACCAGTTACTACAGATACATTCTTGCCTTGTATCCTGTAATGTTGAAAAAGAAATAAACGCTGCAATCCTGTCTGAGATGCCTGTTCGATCACATGCTTCAACAACTGTATACAGCCTCATTGGAGTTACTTTCTTCATGCAGACTTTCTCTTACAGTGTTGGTTGATATGGTGATGATGATGATCCCGTAAATGATGTATCCTCTGTATCACTAGATGCTGACGATGAAAGTTGTTCCTGAGATGTTTCTTCTTGTTTACTTGTTGACGACGACTCTTGTTCTACATACCCTTCTTATTTCATTCTTGCCAATCTTCTTGCAAAAGTAATTTTGTTCTCCTGTGTTGTTGCAATATCCAAAGTTCCTATTGCCATCTTGAATTCATGTGTTTGGTCATGTAGAAGCTTCTGCTCTTTTAGTGTTTTTTTTTCTTTTAGGAAAGCAGTTACATTTAATAAAATCAGGGCATTTGCTAGCTGAGATGTCAAATAATGTGATTTTAGCCAACTTCTGAAACTGTTTTTTTTTTTTTTTTTTTTTTCTGGAACTGGTTCTCACATTTTTTACTTGATTGCATTGATTTCATTAGACTTGCCATCTTTTCAAAATGTGATGGATCCGAGCATTTGAAGCTGTTGGAATGGATGCTAAGATCCACAAGTATCCCAACTTCTGTGTTACTAAAACAACAATGTCTTTGAAAGTGGGTTCCTTATTTGATGTTTTTAACTCACTTCTCAGTTTGTGGTAGTATTTCATAACGCCTTCTTAAGTAGGTAAACATCTTAAAGTGAGATCTTTCCCTGCACCAGATATTGGGCAGGTAAATGAGGTTCTAGTTGTAGCATTCTGCAAAGAATTGTGTAACCTGTAAAATATGATACATTGTACAATATATTATAACAAATTTACAATTCACCCATATGAGGCACGATCTCTACCTCTCAGGGGCGAGCGTGTTCCCTCTGCCACTGACCAACACAGAATGCTGGCTAGTGTGAGGACACGTACTCTCATAGGAAGACGTGAACGTATCCATGTACGACCGACATACAGCTACCTCTTCGTGGTGAGTTCTGGGTTGTTGATTTTAAATAATTAGCAAGAGAGCTGTATTTAGTTTACCTACTTATAATAATAATAAAAAAAAAATAATAAGCTTTCCTGGGGAAAAAAAGAATAGGCTACCTTTCTAGATCTTAAAAAAAAGAGGTTTGTAGCAAATTTCAAGTATAAGTTAGATATCTATTATTTTACACGTACTGCACATCTGAATATGTGCAAGAAATCCATGTATTTATCAAGACTGTGGTGTTCCCGGGGCAGAAAATATTAGTATGGGACAACACTTGGAAATACAACTTTATTGAGTCCCTATCATCAACTTTATTGCTATTAGAAATAGTGTTATGCATGTGGAAATATTTTTCCCAAAAATGCAAAATTTCCAATTTTGGATTAAAAATTGCGATTTTCATTACTCTCCTGGGGGCAGAGGATATAAGTCTGTGGGCCTAAGATTTTTCAGAGGCAATTTTCCCATGTATGCACCACTTTCTGTCTCTGTTAGAACACCAGAATCGAAAAAAAAAAAGGGAAAATCACTCCGCCCTACTCTCAGGGTTTATCCTTGGAACTGTGCGACGGGCAGACGCCACCTCTGCACTTGTCAGAGAAGTAGACTTTCTTGCATATCAGGTCGATAATTTCGTTAACGTGTAATTTACACTGAAGAACAGCGATTTTACATCCATAAAGGCGATGATGCCAGCTGGGGGTGATGCCTTGATGATCTCGTTCCCGGCGCTCAGTAATGCAGTTGTCGTGTGTATATATATATATATATATATATATATATATATATATATATATATATATATATATATATATATATATATATATATATATATATATATATATATATATATATATATATATATATATATATATATATATATATATATATATATATATATATATATATATATATATACACACACACACACACACACACACACACACACACACACACACACACACACACACACACACACACACACACACACACACACACAGGAGGTGCGTTAAAAAATATTCGACTTTTTTTTTATTTTCCGCAAAAACTAATGGAGCGTGGGTGAAATCCTCTGGGTAGGAGGTGCCACCACCTCTCATGTGCATGGAAAGTTTCACATCAGTAGGCTGTGTCAGTTTCGAGCTGGTAAGATCAGAGTGAAGGAGTGTTGTGCGCGCTTGTCGGATTTTCACTCCCCTGCACTATGACTGAAGGCATCGAGCAGAGATATTACATCAAGTTTTGCCAGACGCTTGGTGATTCACAAGCTAAAACCGTTCAGAAAATTCAACAGGCCTTTAGTGATGACGCTATGGGGCGAACACAAATCAAGGAGTGGTACAGTCGGTTCATAGATGGCTGCACCTCAGTGGAGAGCGAGGCACGGTCAGGCAGGCCATCCACAAGCCAGACCGAGTAGCTGGTTGAGAAGGTTCGGGGAGAAGGTTGCTGACCGAGCAACAGAAGCAGCTCTGCATGGAAATCTCAGGATATGCTGGACAGTGCTAACCACGACTCAATCTTCATGAAGACCATCATCACTGGTGATGAGACATGGGTTTATGGTAACGACCCTGAAACCAAATTCCTGCCCTCCCAATGGAAGCACGCAACATCACCAAGACCCAAATAGCACGGCAGGTTCGCAGTAATGTTAAGATATTGTTGATTTGTTTCTTTGACTCCCGTGATATTGTACATCATAAATACGCACCACTAGGCCAAACAATAAATAAAGAGTACTATCTGGAGGTTTTACGTCGCCTATGGAATGTTGTGCGTCGGAAGCGGCCAGACATGTGGGCAACGAGGAACTGGCAACTTCACCACGACAATGCGGCTACTCATTCTGTTTCCTGGCCAAGAACAACACACCACTTGTCCGACATGTTCCCTACTCTCTAGACTTGGCACCGTGTGACTTCTGGCTCTTCCCCAAACTGAAAATCACAATGAAAAGGACTCGGTTTGATTTACGAGAAGAAATTATGTAAAAAACGACGACACAGCTTCACAGCATTCCATAAAATTCATTCTACAGATGCTACCAGCAGTGGCAGAAACGCTTGGAGAAGTGTGTGCAATACCAAGGAGAGTATTTTGAAGGTGACTAAATAAAATTTGTGAAATGCAAGTGTATGTTGTTTTTATGTCCAGCGGTCGGATACTTTTTGAAAGCACCTCGTATAAATATATGTAGTTATATAGATAAGTAGATAAAGATATGTAAACGGATGGAATAATAAATAGTTAAGTAGACTCGCTTAAGGACTCGGTTTGATCCATGAGAAGAAATTATGATAAAAAACGACGACACAGCTTCACAGCATTCCATAAAATTCATTCCACAGATGGAGGAGGCAGTAGACACCTGCCAAAACGATAATTACTCCCAGTGAGGTCTAAAGCACTGTTCAGGGGGTGCTGTGAACTTATCATTAAACCCAGTTGTGACCTCACTGAACGTTTCCCTTCATGTCTCACAACACAAGGGAGCAGTCACAGCCTGCCCTCTAAAGACAACTCTCTTCCTCCACACAAAACTACAAGCACCTAATAACACACACACCCTTCACTCAAAAATTTCAAAATCATCATGGCGACTCCTACACCAGCCTCGGAGTCCCCATCTAGGGAAGGGACCATAAACATTCCCAGGTCGGACTGCCTTTCTGTCGACGACCCTAAGTGTCTTGACACCCCCCTCAACTTTTTCTTCACTAACTTCTGTAACATTCGCGGTCTAAGATCTTAACTTTCAATCTGTACAACACCATCTCTCCTCTTCTAAACCTCATCTTCTTTTCCTCATTGAAACTCAGGTGTCTGAGGCAACTGACAGTAGCCTACTTTCTCTATCCTCATTTTCGATCCAAAGCTGGATGTTGCGTTTATGTGCGCAATGACTTAACCTGCTCTTGTGCCCACGCTCTTGAATCTTCCGAGTTTTCTTCCATCTGGCTACGACTACAGAGTCACTCTCAAACTAAATTTATCTGTGCTGTATCTGACTATAAGAAATTCTTTGATTACTAAACTTCCAAAGTGGAGCACATTCTGACCCTCTTCCCTTTTGCAGAGATCTCCATTCTTGGAGACTTCAGTGTTCACCACCAGCTTTGGCTTTCCTCCTCCCTTCACTGACCATCCTGGTGAACTAGCCTTCAACTTTGCTATCCTCCACGACCTAGAGCAATTGATGCAACACATTACTCGTATTCCTGATCGTCTTGGAGATACGCCCAACATTCTTGACCTTTTCCTAACCTCTAATCCTTCTGCTTATGCTGTCACCCTTTCTTCTCCATTGGGCTCTTCCGATCACAATCTCATATCTGTATCTTGTCCTATCGCTCCAATCCCTCCTCAGGATCCCCCCTAAGCGAAGGTGCCTCTGGCGTTTTGCCTCTGCTAGTTGGGGGGACCTGAGGAGGTATTTTGCTGATTTTCCTTGGAATGACTACTGCTTCCGTGTCAGAGACCCGTCTTGGTGTGCTGAGCGCATAACAGAGGTGATAGTGTCTGGCATGGAGGCGTACATTCCTCACTCTTTTTCTCGCCCTAAACCTTCTAAACCTTGGTTTAACACAGCTTGTTCTCGTGCTATACATGATAGAGAGGTGGCCCACAAAAGGTACTTAAGCCTTCCATCACCAGAATCTCATGCACTTTATATTTCTGCCCTGAACCATGCCAAGTCTGTTCTCCAACTAGCCAAAAACTCCTTCATTAATAGAAAGTGTCAAAACCTTTCAAGATCTAACTCCCCTCGTGATTTTTGGCATCTAGCCAAAAATATCTCCAATAACTTTGCTTCTTCTTCTTTCCCTCCTTTATTTCAACCAGATGGCACCACTGCTATCACATCTATTTCTAAAGCTGAACTCTTCGCTCAAACCTTTGCTAAAAACTCTACCTAGGACGATTCTGGGCTTGTTCCTCCCTCTCCTCCACCCTCTGACTACTTCATGCCACGTATTAAAATTCTTCGCAATGATGTTTTCCATGCCCTCGCTGGCCTAAACCCTCGGAAGGCTTATGGACCTGATGGGGTTCCTCCTCAATAGTTCTCCGAAACTGTGCCTCCGTGCTTGCACCTTGCCTAGTCAAACTCTTTCAGCTCTGTCTGTCAACATCTACCTTTCCTTCTTGCTGGAAGTTTGCCTACATTCAACCTGTTACTAGAAAGGGTGACCGTTCTAATCCCTCAAACTACCGTCCTATTGCTTTAATTTCCTACCTATCTAAAGTTTTTGAATCTATCCTCAACAAGAAGATTCTTAAACATCTATCACTTCACAACCTTCTATCTGATCGCCAGTATGGGTTCCGTCAAGGCCGCTCTACTGGTGATCTTCTGGCTCTCCTTACTGAGTCTTGGTCATCCTCTTTTCGAGATTTTGGTGAAACTTTTGCTTTTGATAGAGTCTGGCACAAAGCTTTGATTTCCAAACTATCCCCCTACGGTTTCTATCCTTCTCTCTATAACTTCATCTCAAGTTTCCTTTCTGACCGATCTATTGCTGCTGTGGTAGACGGTCACTGTTCTTCTCCTAAATCTATTAACAGTGGTGTTCCTCAGGGTTCTGTCCTGTCACCCACTCTCTTCTTATTATTCATGAATCATCTTCTAAACTAAACTTCTTGTCCTATCCACTCCTACGCTGATGATACCACCCTGCACTTTTCCACGTCTTTTCATAGACGTGCAACCCTTCAGGAGGTAAACATTTCACGTAGGGAAGCCACAGAACGCTTGACTTCTGATCTTTCTAAAATTTCTGATTGGGGCAGAGCAAACTTGGTATTGTTCATTGCCTCAAAAACTCAATTTTTCCATCTATCAACTCGACACAACCTTCCAGACAACTATCCCCTCTTCTTCATTGACACTCAACTGTCCCCCTCTCCTACACTGAACATCCTCGGTCTGTCCTTTACTTATGTTCTGAACTGGAAACTTCACATCTCATCTCTAGCTAAAACAGCTTCTATGAAGTTAGGTGTTCTGAGACGTCTCCGCCAGTTTTTCTCACTCCCCCCCAGCTGCTAACTCTGTACAAGGGCCTTATCCGTCCATGTATGGAGTATGCTCCACATGTCCTGGGGGGGTTCCACTCATACTGCTCTTCTAGAAAGGGTGGAATCAAAAGCTTTTCGTCTCATCAACTCCTCTCCTCTGACTGACTGTCTTCAGCCTCTTTCTCATCTCCGCAATGTTGCATCTCTAGCTGTCTTCTACCGCTATTTTCATGCTAGCTACTCTTCTGATCTTGCTAACTGCATGCCTCCCCTCTTCCCGCGGCCTCGCTGCACAAGACTTTCTTCTTTCTCTCACCCCTTTTCTGTCCACCTCTCTAACGCAAGAATTAACCAGTATTCTCAATCATTCCTCTATTCTGTCCACCTCTCTAACGAAAGAGTTAACCAGTATTCTCAATCATTCCTCTATTCTGTCCACCTCTCTAACGAAAGAGTTAACCAGTATTCTCTATCATTCATCCCTTTCTCTGGTAAACTCTGGAACTGTATTTCCACCTTCCTATGACTTGAATCCCTTTAAGAGGGAGGTTTCAAGACACTTATTCATCAGTTATTGATTACTGCTTTGACCCTTTTATGGGACTGGCATTTCAGTGGGTATTTTTGTTTATTGGATTTTTGTTGCCCTTGGCCAGTGTCCCTCCTACATAAAAAAAAAAAAAAAAAAGATAAAAGGGTTCGCTGTGATGTTTGATGGTTAAATGGAATTTTCTGAAAGTTCAATAAGTAAAAAAAAAAAAAAAGCATCACGGTTTGCTTAGTTTATATTTTGTAATTTATAAATGAAAGAAAAGATTATATTGTACACAAAATACCGAATTTAAGGATGAAATCTCCCAGGAAGGCGTACTCTTAAAAATAATTAACAAGAAATGAAAAATGGCCCCAAACGTATTAGGAATTAATAGGGAAAGAAAAACGACCCTGTACTATGCACTTTGAAGTCAATTACTGAACCTTCATGGTGGGGTATTAAAGTGCTCCCAATCTTCCACAAACACCCTTCCCCAGAATTATAATGATGTGGGTGAATAGAATATAGAAATTACGTGGAAAAGACGGAGTGGGCAAGGGAAGGGAATACATTAGCGGAAGGGGATGGCGTAGAAAGCCTTGGTCCTTAGCTACACCTGGTTGCATGTATTTTTCTCTCGATGCAAAAACTACGTAAAATATTTCTTAGTATAATTCTTTCCTTGTCACAGTTCTTTTCCTCACATTTACTCATTCCTTTTAGTTCCTGAGCTTGCGCTAATTCTTTCTCACTACACAAGAATGACATGAAATATTTCTTGGTATAATTCTTTCCTGTGCCAATTATTTTCCATATATTTACTCATTACTCTGTGTTCGTGTGAATTATTACTAAGTGTGTTTTAAGTATCCTGTTAGCTTAACTTTCTGCAGTGGGTTATAATTATGTACTGATAATTTTCCTGTTTTTATTTTATTTTATGTTTAAAATTTCCGTAGTCCCCGTTACTTTCATCATGTTAGTCAACCTGGTTTTGTATAGTATTGTGAGGTTATTTCAGGTATTGAATGTCAACTCTAGACACTGATTTAAACAATACATGGGTGCAGTATTTTCCCTAGGATCTTTCTTTCACTGTTCCTGGTCTTTTTCTTACGACTATTCCTACTTTATATCACGTCTGTTTTACTTACTTATTTATCATTATTATTATTATTATTATTATTATTATTATTATTATTATTATTGTATTATTATTATTATTATTATTATTATTATTATTATTATTATTATTATTATTATTATTATTATTATTATTATTGATGTTTTACACCTCCCTCTGTTCATTGTCCCGGTTAGTGTACATATCACCGAGTGTTTCAGGAAGTCGTGCACGTACAGACGGTTGTACTAAATGTTATCACGTTGCCCGTCGAGTTTCGTTCAGCGTCCTTCATTATGACAGCACACATCACCATCCTAATTGATTTGTTACTAAAACGGGACTGTTGCTGTGTTTCTCGATACAGATATACGTTATTCGATTTGTGAGAAATTTGTCACTAGTCCGTATCACTTAACGTTTTAATAAGAGCGAAACTTTTAACGTAGAATTTTTCGTCTCTCTCTCTCTCTCTCTCTCTCTCTCTCTCTCTCTCTCTCTCTCTCTCTCTCTCTCTCTCTCTCTCTCTCTCTCTCTCTCTCTCTCTCTCTCTCTCTCTCTCTCTCTCTCTCTCTCTCTCTCTCTCTCTCTCTCTCTCTCTCTCTCTCTGTGTGTGTGTGTGTGTGTGTGTGTGTGTGTGTGTGTGTGTGTGTGTCAAGAACAATGCTAAGTTCATAGCAGTACTCGTATTAAGCATCAGAGAATAAACTGCCTTCATTCGAGGAAACTCCACAGTAAGGGAAATGAAAGTAAATATTTTATGAAATGCATGAGTCCTTTGTTTATTATTGGCATCAAGTCTCCAAGTGCTTGGTGACGCTCACTCTGCGACGGTCAGTCATTGACAATCGCACTTCTGAAATGACACTTCAAGTATAACATATTGTAATAGTATCGGAATAGAATAGTTTAGAGAACACATACGCACACACTGCACACACTGAAATACATCACCGCAACCACCAGAGATTGCCTGTGTATGTGTAGCGTAAATTTGCCCTGGGCTGCCATTTGGGGAAACCTTTTGATAATTAGTATATTTCATGTACTCTGAGGTGTAGGTCACTTTAAAATGCGGCCTAGCATCTTCATAGTGGCGATAACCATGAATGATTGATGATTGAAATAATAAACAATATGTATTTCTTAGCGTCATTAATTTCTACTATGTATATATATTTTTTTTATTATATTCACTGATTCTTCCTGGTTCATGTGATGTTCTATATCTTCCACTTTATGTAGGCTTCTATTTTATGGTATAAAACCGAGTATTTCAAGGAGGTATATACGAATACAGTACATTTACCCAGCTGTCACTAACACTGCTGGGATCATCGATAGTTCGGAACAACACTGGGTGAACCTTAGCGGAAAATTGCTTTTCCAAATCACATACATAGATAACCCACCACAATATATATATATTTAAGTTGTTGTACATTTTATTTAAAGGCGATAACTCCCGAATGGAATAAACAGTATTGGAAAACGTATAGAAAAGCAAAAAAAAAAAAAAAGATAAAATAAAATAAATAAAATAAAATAAATAAAAAAAAAATAATAATTAGATTAATTAATAGATAGAAATGAGTAAATAATAACTAAACAACAAAAAAATAAGATAAGCAGAACCATACCTTAATATAAAAAAAAAAGAAAAAAATCGTCATCTCTAAAAAATGAAATGGGAAATGAAAATGTCATACTAACATAAATCACGTCTTCCCTTCAGCCTCCCCCTCCTAGCCTCACTTCGGCCTAGGTTGGCTTCTTAGTACGTAATGATGACGAAGCTTTGTTGCACACCGTCGTCTTCTTATGAACTCTTTTGTATGGCTTCTTGAAAAGTCTTTGTTGTAATTTCTTCTTCTTCTTTTTCTTCTTCTTCTTCTTCTTCTTCTTCTTCTTCTTCTTCTTCTTCTTCTTCTTCTTCTAAGTTCTCATTTTACTCTAGCTCATTTCCGTTTTTGTCTTCCTTCATTTTATTACACGTTGTTTGGTCTTCGTAGGTTCACTTCACTTGTATGTACTTTAATACTTCCTTCTATTATATTTTGCTAACTTTTTTTATTTTATCTTATCTCTTTATCTACTTTTATCATCTCTCCTCTCTTTACCTTCCCTTGTCTGGTTTGTCCCCCTTATAATTTGTGTCATCTATTTATTCTAATTAATATCGTTCAGGAAGAGGGTGTTTAGGGAGAGAGTAAAAGCTTTCTCATTTAACCTCTCATCACGCTAATTAAGTTACTGATTGCAAAGTACGTTAGTATGTTAGAGCTCAGGGCAGTTTTTCTTCCCTTATTAATGATTTAAATGATAGCCTTCTCCTGGGTGGTTTTAGTTTGGCCTCGAGAATTGTCGTGGCCGAGGTGCTGCATAATTTTATAGGTGTTTGGTGTTAGACTATTGGTTTAAGGATATATGATAAATTTTTACGCTTGTATCATTCTCCCACAATAAAGTTTAATATCAGTTTCAATCGTTCGCTTCGGTATTAGTACTACTGATCCTTCTTTCCTCCTTGGTTCCTATGGTAACCTTAGTTCATATGGTTATCTTTTTTAGAAAAATAATTTTCTTCAAAGAATACAATTTTCTTATTTTGTTTCATCTTCATTTAATGTAGGATTACCACAAATAGTTTTCTATATTAAGAAGTAGAAGGGAAGAAAGTGGCAAAAAAATCTATTTCGAAATTGATAAGTACAAAAAAATATTACCAGGGCAAGACAAAATGGACAGGGGAAGGTAAGAGGTGGGAGAAGGTTGCGCAGCAAAGCCTACAATAGTCACCATCAGGTACTCACCAGCTTAAGAAAATAATGAAAAGGAGACAAGTTATGGAGAACGACACGGTACGAGAGGTGACGCAATAAAACCTTAGCAGCTTTATGTACTATATACTATAGGACTTAAAAATAACAATTAGGAGACAAATCCGTACATGTATGCTTCACAGGTCTGGGAGAGCGGGGTTTCTCTCACACTGCTCTTTTAGACAAGATGGAATCAAAAGCTTTTCGTTTCATTAACTCCTCCTCTCTAACCGACTGTCTTCAGCCTCTTTCTCATCGCCGCCATGTAGCATCTAGCTATCTTCTACCGCAATTTTCATGCTAACTGCTCTTCTGATCTTGCTACTCGTAACTGCATGCCTCCCCTCCTCCCGCGGTCTCGCTGCACAAGACTTTCTTCTTTTCTCATCCCTATTCTGTCCACCCCTCTAATGCAAAAGTTAACCAGTATTCTCAATTATTCATCCCTTTCTCTGGTAAACTCCGGAATTCCCTGTCTGCTTCTGTATTTTCATCTTCCTATGACTTGAATTCCTTCAAGAGGAAGGTTTCAAGACACTTGTTCTTCAGTTTTTGACTATCGCTTCGGACCCTATTCGGGGACCGGCATCCTTGTGGACCTTTTTTTTTTTTTATTGGATTTTTTGTTGCCCTTGACCGGTGTCCCTCCTACATAAAGAGAAAAAAAAAAAATAATACGAGAAAGTAAGGATATGCAAAGGAAAGCCTTGGTACATCACGCAGTAGCCTAGGAAAGAAAAGCTGCTTAGGAGAGAGGACGCAGTGTAGCTCCGCGAAACACCCTTGGTGGTATTAGAGCGAACAAAGGTGGATCAGTGAAACAGTGGAAAAGAACACGAACGAGGAAAAAAGAAAGAAAATATGCGAGGAACTGGTGAATGAGGTTTTAGCGAACGAGGACTAGGTAGTGGGCGCTTCCCAGATATTCCAACACATCTGTCGCCTCCTGCTCTTTCTTCTTTCCATTCATCATTTAAAATTTGCTTGGGTGCGTAGATGTCTGTTCCATCCACAACACTTCATCGTCTGCCTTTTTTTTTTTTTTATGTGTCACTGTATGATGATTTTTACGTCGCTGAAATTACATATGATAATCTGCCTCTTTCTTGTGTCCTATACGATATTACCTTTCCAGTGTGACTTGTCTTCCCATCAACTAGCACTTCATTATAATTAGTACTGGTTTGGAGAGACCATTATACTTAGTACTGGTTTGGAGAGAGAGAGAGAGAGAGAGAGAGAGAGAGAGAGAGAGAGAGAGAGAGAGAGAGAGAGAGAGAGAGAGAGAGAATCTACATAACATTTGTTGGTCTTTATAGAGAACGTGGCACGTATTCAAGGAAAGTTCTTACGTCCGGCAGCTGCGCGCACACACACACACACACACACACACACACACACACACACACACACACACACACACACACACACACACTCAGTTATTAAGTAGATAATTATCTCACTCTTTGGTTTCATGAATATTTACCCTCTTATCTTCCCTCTTCCATCTTTACCATCTCCCATCACGTATCATTCCTTCTCGCTGGCATCTCTTCTCAAAATCCATAACTTCCTCTTCGTTTCTTATTCTTCCCTCTATTGACATATCAGTTAATCATTTATTTTTACAGCCTCGCTTTGTACTCTGCGGCATTCATCTCTCGTCCCTCTCCCTCCCCTGTCTTCATGCGTGAAATAGCCAGTCAGTCAATCAATCAGTCAATCTGTCATTTCTTCCCCAAACTCTCTATATAGCTGGGTAAAAGTACCCTGGTGTCTCTCTCTCTCTCTCTCTCTCTCTCTCTCTCTCTCTCTCTCTCTCTCTCTCTCTCTCTCTCTCTCTCTCTCTCTCTCTCTCTCTCGAATTCATCTCTTCTTTAGCGATCATCACATCTATACCCTAAAGAAGGTAGCTAGCTCTTATCTTCCTTCTCCAGACCTCAATTGTTCCTTAAATCGTCCACAGCCTCTCGCCGATGTTTGGTTAGCGTGTGGTTGCTCTGTCTGTCCAGCTGAGGCGGCAGGGAAGCGTCTTAGCGAGATGGATGGAGAGAATTCCTGAGTGTCTTGTCTGCGCCGTAAATTCACACGTCTTTCCTTGATTGTGGTTAGGTGTGCGTACTATTCGTGACGCGGTGTTTAATCGAGGTTTTGGCGTCTCTCTCTCTCTCTCTCTCTCTCTCTCTCTCTCTCTCTCTCTCTCTCTCTCTCTCTCTCTCTCTCTCTCTCTCTCTCTCTCTCTGGAACTTTTCGTATTCAGCTACCTCCTCCTCCTCCTCCTCCTCCTCCTCCTCCTCCTCCTCCTCCTGTTTTTCCTTGTTGTTGTTGTTGTTGTTGTTGTTGTTGTTGTTGTTGTTGTTGTTGTTGTTGTTGTCCTC
This sequence comes from Scylla paramamosain, assembly GCF_035594125.1. Lineage (NCBI taxonomy): Eukaryota > Metazoa > Arthropoda > Malacostraca > Decapoda > Portunidae > Scylla > Scylla paramamosain. The sequence continues at coordinate 12,043,998 of NC_087151.1, read as the reverse complement.
CTCTTCCTCCTCCTCCTCCTCCTCCTCCTCCTCCTCCTCCTCCTCCTCCTCCTCCTCCTCCTCCTCCTCCTCCTCCTCCTCCTCCTCCTCCGGACTTCACCATCACAGAAAGTGAAATCCCCTCAGTCACGAAGAGCATGAACGTAAACAAAACACCCAGGACAGACAAGATATCACCCAGGCTTTTTAAAGAAGCAAGAAATGAGCTCGTGAAACCGCTTACGATTTTATTCAATAAAACTTTACTAGCGGGTAAAGTTCCCCACGAATGGAAACTAGCAAATGTCACGCCAATCTTTAGAAAAGGAAATAAATCTCTCCCAGCCAATTACAGACCGATCAGTCTCACTTCAGTAGTGTGCAAACTGACGGAGACAATAATCAGAGATAAAATTGTTAAATATTTAGAAGAAAATAAAATCATAAAGGATTCGCAACACGGTTTCAGAACCAAGCGTTCCTGCTTAACGAACTTACTAGACTTCTTTTATGAAGTATTTAACTCGTATGACGAGACAAAAGCTGTTGATATTATCTACCTTGATTTCCAGAAAGCTTTCGACACTGTTCCCCATAAGAGACTCATCAGTAAAGTAAAAGCTCACGGCATTGCCGGAAACACCCTGAAATGGCTGAGAGACTGGCTCTCTGACAGCGTGTTGTGATAAATAGAAGAGAGTCAGAGTAGCAAAAGGTAAATAGCGGCGTTCCTCAAGGCTCTGTATTGGGACCAGTACTTTTTATAATGTACATTAATGATATTGATGAAGGGATAAATTGCAAAATAAGTAAATTTGCAAACGACACCAAAATAACAAGTAGAGTAACGTCTGTGTCACAATGGCAGGAACTGCAGTGTGACCTCAATAAACTAACAAGCTGGGCAGAAAAAATGCAGATGAGATTCAATATAGAAAAGTGTAAAATTCTACATATCGGAAGCAACAATGTTCAGGTGAGATATGTAATGAATAATATGCCAATGTCAAGCGCCGATAAACAAAAGATCTTAGTGTCGTTGTGTCAAACGATCTAAAGCCGAGTCAACACTGCACAGAAACAGTAAAGATGGCGAATAAATTAGTAGGGTTCATTGGAAGAACCTTTGAATTTAAATCAGAAAAGGTTATACTTGCCTTATATAACTCACTGGTGCGCCCTCATCTAGAATACTGTGTACAGTTCTGGTCACCATATTAAAAAAAGACATTGAAAAACTAGAAAAGATACAGCGCAGAGTCACAAAGATGATTCCAAGATTGCGCAGTAAGCCGTTTAAGGAACGACTGGAAGAACTAAACCTATTTAATTTAACAAAGCGCAGGATAAGAGATCTAATTGAAGTGTTCCAAATTTTCAAAGGATATAGTAACATTGATGTATATAAATATTTTAGCATTGATCATTCTAACAAAACAAGAAATAATGGATTCAAGATTATACCCAAACGTTTTAAATCCCACGAGGCCAAACATTTTTTCTTTAATCGTATAGTAAATATATGGAATAAACTTCCTGAAGAAATTGTGAACAGCAATACTATTGAATCATTAAAAAATAAAATAGACAAATATTTAAAAGCAAATCCCCAACAACCTCTTGTCCGAATAATTACTAAATTCACTAATAAACTCTTATTTTACAGACACCAGTTTTATTATAAATTGTAGTAACTTTCAGATAGGCGTATAGTGTTCACCGGAGGGTGAATAGTAGAACTTTCTTTCATCCTTTCCTATGAAAATTCCATGTCAGTTTTTCCATACTGCATGGTACTTTTCCTAACTATTTCCATGCCAGTGCAAGCTGGAGGGAGTGGTGGGTGGGGAGGAGCCTTCTGCTATGCTGTCCTGTCTCTCATCCCTGTAGCTAGTTAGAAGTAGTTACCAAACAGCCTTGCAAGGACCAAAAGGTCTGTTGCTGTTTGGCCTGTTGCTGTTGCTGTTTGGTCTGTTGTTGTTGGCTATTTGGTATTCCTTTGTATTCCTTCTCCTCCTCCTCCAGTGCATTCAGAACCCACCAGTGTCTCTGACCGACCATTCATTGACTCTGGTGATGAGGTGGCGGTCCGGTCTGTTTGTGCACGTGGCCGCCTTGTCTTGCCTCCACTCCCTCCCTGGCTGCGTGACTCGCTCGAGGCGGGAAGGCATGTAACCTTCCCTTGATAGTATTGTTGGGGAGGAAGAGAGACTAAGATACTGAGGCTTTGGTGTATTCGTGTGTGTGTGTGTGTGTGTGTGTGTGTCCTTAACGTCTATGTAACTTAAGTGTTCTTGAAGGTTTTTTACGTGGATATTTTTGGTATTATTTAAAGCGACGACAGCCTACTTGTTTTATCCTAACTGTCTTCTTTATATTCACCTACTATTTGTTAATCGTTTTTGTCAAAGCACTTAATAATTACTTAAAGTATAACACTTCTCTCATGTTTCCGTCTTTCTTGGTTATTCTTGAAGGACAATATCGAAGCAGTAAAAAAAAAAGTTTCGTTGCTTCGTGTGATTGCATAAAAAAAGTTTGAAGTGACGAACGAAGCTTTTTATAGTTAATTTGTTTTCTAGCCACCTTCCTTGGTTACTCTGTCTGCAAGCACTTATTACTTTTCTCCTTGCTAATCTCGCTTTTCTGGTTTTTCTGTGATGATCGAACCATCTTATACACTGTATACACTGGTATTATTTATACTGTGCACATCACATTATTATCGTCAGAGGATTTTTATCGAGAATATTGTTTTTATTAGTCAACCTCTCTAGTACTCATCCAGTACATCATCTTCATGGAATATGCTAATTAATCAGGTGGTTCGTGCCGATTCACTAGGAACCTTTAACAGAAGATTATAGCCTCTCATGTTTTCTTATATTATGTTCTTATTTATTACATTCTGACTAAAAACAGGTAAATCAGTAAAGTCTGGTGAGTGAGAAATGGACGGAGCGGCTGACAACACTGGCAGTACGTGGTGAGACGGTGACGTGACGGTGCAGTGTGAATACATGGCACGGTTGACGGAACGGTGACGTGACAGGGCGTGGTGAGACGGTGAGGTGATGGTGTAGTGTGAATGGTCCCTTATTCTGTGTATATTCAGTATAAACATTACGGTGTTCTGAATAGTAACAAAGGGCAGTCGTAGCAGTAAAAGGGTTAGAAATTCTGAGGTGAACCGAATTCTGTGGCCAGTGAACCCAAACTTGCTTCCATTCTTCTTCTCGTCCCCGCGCACTCAGTCTACGCCCTTATCGCTACTCTCCTTCCCGCTCTGCTCGGTCCTTTGTATTCTCCCATTCGCCCCTGCTCGTCCTCGCCCTATTGTGCCGCCCCACTTTCCGTGTCAGCCTCGCCTCCTTTCTTTGGCTCTTTTATTCGCTGCATTTTTTTCACTTTACATAAGAGAGAGAGAGAGAGAGAGAGAGAGAGAGAGAGAGAGAGAGAGAGAGAGAGAGAGAGAGAGAGAGAGAGAGAGAGAGAGAGAGAGAGAGAGAGAGAGAGAGAGAGAGAGTATATAAGACAACCGAAAGATAAAGATAACATAGGAAATAAAGCAGACAAATACAGACCATCAAGCTAATCAGAAAAAAAAAATTAGAAAGCAACAACAACAACAACAACAACAACAACAACAAAATTATGAAAATGACAATGAGGACAATAACGATGAAGATGAGGCCGAGGATGGTCTGGACATGGTAGGATAGTTTAAGGATGGTACGTATGTGGAATGGATGTGGCTGGAGGAGGGAGGGGGAGGGAGTGGAAGAAGAGGAAGTGTGAGAGTTGCACGATTCAGGGAAGTAGAGTAAATGGAAGCAAGACATTAACCTCAATCTTTGGCCATTCGTTGCCTTTCTTCACCGCGGTTAAAATAATTCAGGTGTGTGTGTGTGTGTGTGTGTGTGTGTGTGTGTGTGTGTGTGTGTGTGTGTGTGTGTGTGTGTGTGTGTGTCCCTTTATTTTTTTGTGTGTGATTTTAATTTTCATTCTTTGTTCCTATCTATCTCTTTCTTTTTTTCTTCGTTCCTTCTAAATTTACTTAGTTTTGTTGTTGTTGTTGTTGTTGTTGTTGTTGTGTTTCTTCCTCTTCTTCTTCTTCTTCTTCTTCTTCTTCTTCTTCTTCTTCTTCTTCTTCTTCTTCTTTTTCTTTATCTTTTTATTATTATTATTATTATTATTATTATTATTATTATTATTATTATTATTATCATTATTATTATTATTATTATTATTATTCCTCCATCCTCCTCCTCCTCCTCCTCCTCAAGCAAGTAAGCGTACAAGGGACCCAACGTGTAAGCAGGCAGATAAAAAAAGGCGACTTGCTTCCCCACGCCGTGCAAAGGAGGGGCAATAAAACGCTTACATAAAGGGCCATAAAAACTGAAAATATGCAACTTGCGACCAATGCATTTATCTATTTATTTATTTATTTTTTTCGTGTCTTTTTTTTTTTTTTTTTTACAGATTCCAGGCAAATTCTAGCCGCTATCAAGTGTTTTCGAAATTGTTTGTTATGTATTTTTTTTTCGTACACTTTTTCCCGCTCCGTCTCTTCTTCCCTCTGTTTGTTTGCTAGATTTTGTCTCTGTCTGTCTGTCTGTGTCTGTCTGTCTGTCTCTGTCTGTCTGTCTGTCTGTCTGTCTGTCTATCTATCTATCTATCTATCTATCTATCTATCTATCTATCTATCTACCTATTTATCTATGTTTATTTATCTGCTTATCTTTCATTCTTTATCCATTTATCTGTCTGTCTGTCTATCTGTCTATCTATCTATCTATCTATCTATCTATCTATCTATCTATCTATCTATCTATCTATCTGTCTGTCTGTCTGTCTGTCTGTCTGTCTGTCTGTCTGTGTCTGTCTGTCTCTGCCCCACCCTCTCTCTCTCTCTCTCTCTCTCTCTCTCTCTCTCTCTCTCTCTCTCTCTCTCTCTCTCTCTCTCTCTCTCTCTCTCTCTCTCTCTCTCTCTCTCTCTCTCTCTCTCAATATCAAGCAAACTCGACAGTGCAACAAATTCCACCATTAGCCCTAAACATTGTATTTTAGAATTCTTTGCTGCTCATTTCATATTATTCTCCCTCACCCTCTTTTTCTCTCTCTTCCTCCTCCTCCTCCTCCTCCTCCTCCTCCTCCTCCTCCTCCTCCTCCTCCTCCTCCTCCTCCTCCTCCTCCTCCTCCTCCTCCTCCTCCTCCTCCTCCTCCTCCTCCTTCTTATCAGGACACTACGTAAGAGCGCGGTGCATGGCTCAGGGCATTAGGGCATTACTGGGTTATATCACAGAGTATGCCAAAATATAACGCTGTCGTAAACTGCTTTTGGCGAAGGTGGAGGGGGAGGTGATATTTGCCTCTGTCTTTCTTTTTTTTACTTTTTTTTTTTTTTTTTTTTTTAGTCACGGCAAGTGGTGGTAATGGAGTTTTATGGCTTGTGGAGAATAGCAGCAGCAAACCTTTATACATGCAGCAATCTTATTTTATTTTTTGTATTTTTTAGTCTTTTCTCTTAGATTTTCTGTATCTAATTAATTTATGTATTTATTTCATGTATGTACGCATTTATTTATTCTTTTTTTATCGTATTTTATCTTATTCATTTATTCATCTACTTATGTGCATATTTATTTATTTATTTTTTTTTGCAAGGTCTGTCAGATTTACGAGTTACGACAAGGTAGCGTGAGGAGTTACCATGCCATTGAGCTTGAGTGGTATTTCGCATAAAGGATTGAGTGGGGAAGGTAGAGGGAGGGGAGGAGGGACTGGTGGAGGAGAATTATTGGTTCAAATGGAGTGAATGAGCAGCGGATTGAAGCGCGTGATTGGCCAGGGATTGTGTCTTTTGGCCTGGAGTGTATCGTTCTTCTTTCGCATACGTTCTTGTTTCCTCCTCCTCCTCCTCCTCCTCCTCCTCCTCCTCCTCCTCCTCCTCCTCCTCCTCCTCCTCCATTCGACAACCACACTGCCTCCACGTAAACTATGCACACGCCACATTGCACACTTAATATGCATTTACATCCTCCTCCACGCACAAAAGTAGACCCAGAGCACGACTCGTTTTCGATCCTCTCAAAATTCCGTGTGATTTTTCTGTACCACATCGTATCAATTCCTTCTTTCCTGCCAGATTTGGTTGGAGGGTTGGGTGGGTGGGGAGATTTCTCTTGCACTATTCTGCCTCTCCCACCAGTAGTTAGAATAGTTACCCAGGCAGCCTTGTAATGAGCCTCAAGGTCTGTTGCTGTGTCGACTTCCTTTTTATATTCCTTCTCCTCCTCCTCCTCCTCCTCCTCCTCCTCCTCCTCCTCCTCCTCCTCCTCCTCCTCCTCCTCCTCGGAGTTGATATTATCTACTTTGATTTCCAGAAAGCTTTCGACACTGTTCCCCATAAGAGACTCATCAATAAAGTAAAAGCTCACGGCACTGCTGGAAACTCCCTGAAATGGCTGAGAGACTGGCTCTCTGACAGAAAACACCGTTTTGTGATAAATGGAA
>NC_087151.1:12022500-12030000 GCF_035594125.1 Scylla paramamosain | reverse complement strand
GGAAAAATAGATAAAGGCGGAAGGAGAAATACAATAAAGCAAATTTTTGTGTGCAGGACAAGATTAAATTTTGCAGCAATGTGGAAGTGAAAGATGACAACATTTTTGGAACGCGAGGGAGGAAGTGAGTGACGACATTTTAAAAGTAGTAATAGTAATAGTAGCAGTAGAAATAGTAGTAGTAGTAGTAGTAGTAGAGTAGTAGTAGTAGTAGTAGTAGTGACGAAGACAGCTCTCCCCTTAGCACAGGTGAGAAAGAGCTTGTTAACCTGATTACTTACTTTACTGCCTCATTACCTGCTGTAATTTAGTGGCCGTGATTGAGTCTCGGGCGTGTAATGTCTCGTAACTGCCGAGGCGTTGTTAAGAGGCAGGGAGAAGAGAGAAAAAGAGATGGTGAGACAGGGACAGTGCAGTAACGCAGATAGAAAGGTAGGCAGACGAACAGGCATGGAGGTGAAGAGTGAGGGGAGTACGAGTAGACATTGCAAATAACATTCCTTGAAAGTGTACAGGCAGTCAAGGGCAGAGAGAGAGAGAGAGAGAGAGAGAGAGAGAGAGAGAGAGAGAGAGAGAGAGAGAGAGAGAGAGAGAGAGAGAGAGAGGAGGGAAGACTTGATGACATATTGTGAGGGCATATCCTAGTTTACTTACTACAACTAGTTTGGAAAGTGTATGAGAACAACATAGAAACATAATAAAACTCTCTCCTTGCCCACCTCTCCCTCGGCAAGCTACAAACAAGAAGAAGAAAAAAAAAAAAGATAACACCTTACAGAAAACGTGAACATGAGAATTTTAATAGTTACACATGAAATTAGAGCAACACTAGAGAGAGAAAAAGAGGCAGGAATATAGAGAGCAAGGGAGGGAGAGAGGGAAGGGAGACAGGTAAGCTGGGAGGGAGAATGAGACAGGTAAATTCAGACAGTCCCAGAATCAAGTGAGCGGGCGCCAGGAACCCCAGGTCATTCCCCCAGAGTCTAATTTCTAACTTACTCCATGAATTCTTTGCAGATGGAGAGCGGAGTGTGGTAGAGGTGGGGACACGTTGCGGTGGTAGGGGTTGTTGTTAAGGAGTAAAGGTGTTGGAGGTGTAGTAAAGGGGGACTAAGAGAGGACTTGAGAGAATGTAAGTGTCTGAGAATGTTGTGTGTGTGTAAGATTGGGGCTTGTATTCTAAAACACGTTGCTCTCTTACCACGATTATTTTCAAAGGTCACAGAGATGACTAGCCGGCTTCTCAAAAGTGTTTCTCCTGTCAGTAATATAGAAATCTTGTTAATCTGTCACTAGATAAAAAAAAAAAAAGAATATTAAAAACATGTGTAACTTAACTAGCTTTTTAAATGTGGAGTGGAGGTGCAGTGCAAAAGTGTTTCAGAATGTGGTCCTAGGAATGGTGGAAAGGTGTCAAAAAATATGAATACCTTGTAGACTTGGGAAAAGGTGCCTGGAGATTGAAGAAGGATCGTTGTGAGAGATGCATTTAGGACACGATTAGGTGGATCTATATAAGAACTCAAGAACATAAGAAATAATGGAAGCTGCAAAAAGCCACCAGGCTTACACGTGGCAGTCCCTGTATGAAATATACCTACCTATTTCCACCTATCATCCCCATCCATAAATCTGTCTAATCTTCTCTTAAAGCTCCCTAATGTCTTAGCACTAACAACTTCATTACTGAGTCCGTTCCATTCATCTACCACTCTATTTGAGAACCAATTTCTTCCTCTCTCTTTCTTAAACCTAAATTTTTCAAGCTTGAACCCATTATTTCTTGTTCTACCCTGGTTGCTGATTCTAAGAATTTTGCTTACATCCCCCTTGTTATAACTCTTATACCACTTAAAGACTTCTATCAGGTCCCCCTCTTAACCTACGTCTCTCTAAAGAATGTAAATTTAACAGTGTCAACCTCTCCTTGTAAGGAATACTCCTCATCCCGTGTATCCTTTTAGTCATTCTCCTCTGTACTGATTCTAATAGACCTATATCCTTCCTGTAATGTGGGGACCAGAACTGAACAGCGTAGTCTAGATGAAGTCTGACCAGCGCCAAGTATAACTTTAATTTACTTCGGGCCTTCTACGTTTAACACTCCCAAAAATGAATCCTGATACACTATTTGCCCTGTTTCTGGCCTCTGTGCATTGCTTTCCTAGACGGAGTTCAGAGCTAACTATAACTATTAAATCTTTTTCGTACCCTGATACTCGTTGTTTATTGAGTACCTATTGTGTGGGTTTCCTCTACCTACGCTAAATACTTTGCATTTGTTGATATTATACTGGATTTGCCATCTGTCCCTCCATTCGTTCATCCTATCTAAATCTGTCAGCAAGGCGATGGCTTCCGATTCTGACCTAATTAATCTACCTATCTTTGTGTCATCCGCAAAGTTACTAACATCACCACTAATTCCACTATCCGAATCATTGATATATATTAAAAACAACAATGGCCCTAATACTGATCCCTGTGGCACCCCACTAATTACATGATCCCACTCGGATTTAGAGCCGTTTATTACAACTCTTTGTAGCTTGTCGCTTAGCCATGACCTTATCCAGCCTAACACCTTCCCTTCTCTTCCGTGTGCCCTAACCTTTCTCAGGAGCCACTGATGGGGTACTCTGTCAAACGCTTTACTGAAGTTCAGATATAAGATGTCATAACTATCACCATTATCTGCTGCCTCGTACACTTTACTGTAAAAACTTAACAAGTTCGCCAGGCAAGACTTCCCCTTCGTGAAGCCATGCTGTGACTGATTTATTAAGTTAAGTTTGTCTTAATGTTCCCTAATGTTCTTCGCTATTATTGACTCCATTATTTCACCAACAACAGAAGTTATGCTGACAGGTCTATAATTAGACGTTAAAGTTTTATCTCCTTTCTTAGAGATGGGTACTACATTAGCCTGCCTCCACATTACTGGTACCTCACGTACCTTATATACGTAGTTATAGGAGTTATATTTATAGTCATAGTTGTAATTAGTTACATGGGAGTGGGATTTATAGGAGATAAGTGGGAGTGGTGGGATTGATAAGCGATAAGAAGATAAAAAATGAGACGGCTTGGAGACGCAGTAAGAAGAGAAGACCAGGAACCGATTAAAAGAGCTTGGATATAACCAGTCGAGGGAAGCAAATCGAAGGGAAGACGGAGTGAGATGCAGGGATGAAATTGCGTTACAACTACAAAGGATGGGAGTCACAGTGGAAGATGCAAAAGACAGAAACAACTGGAGGAGACTCGTACATGGCGCCAATCCCTGACTCGAGGGAAACAGCGAAAGGAGAGGAAGAAATTGGAGTGCTCGGGAGGTGGTGGGGCAGGAGGCGTTATATGGTGTGGGGTGAGTGTGTTGTAGTAAAACAGAAACAAAGCTTCCTACAGTTTAATTCGTGTTGTCCTTGTTTTTGTAATCCCGGAAAGTGACCACGAGAAGGGAGACAAAGAAAGAGATATATAGACAGAAAGGCAGACAGAGACACAAGCGTAAATATATCCAGTCAGATAAACAAACAGAACGACAGACAGACAGACAGACAGACTGACTCCCACTCCACACACACGCCAATTAGACCTTCCTTGTGAAAAAAATTGTTACATATGTAAATCTCAAAAGGAGTTTCGTAGGAGGAGGATGAGGAGGAGAATAAGGAGGAGAATGAGGAGGAGGAGGAGGAGAAGGAGAAGGAGAAGAAGAAGAAGAAACTTGTTAAGAAAAAGAAGGTGAAAACGTTAAAAATAGAGTGAGTAGGAGGATGAAGTTAAAATATTTAGAAGGGAAGCAAGGAAGACGATGCAGATGTTGGAAGAGTAGGAGGAGGAGGAGGAGGAGGAGGAAGAGCAGGAAGAGGAGGAGGAGGAGGAGGAGAAGGAAAAGGACGAGGATTAGGTGGAAAGGGGAGGGGGAAGAAGAGAAAAAAAGAGGAGATAGCGGTAAAAGAGGATTACACGTAGAGAAAATGCGAGAGAGAGAGAGAGAGAGAGAGAGAGAGAGAGAGAGAGAGAGAGAGAGAGAGAGAGAGAGAGAGAGAGAGTAGGAAAAGTAAGTGTAAAGGAGGGGGCAAGAGGAAGACTTTCATTGAATTTTACACGTCTATAATAGTCACCGTGTTTCCCGCGTTAAGGAAAGTTGCAGGCGTTTCCTTTAACTGTACCGAGGATGGATGAGCGGGGAAGGCTGAACAGGAGAGGCGCGGAGACAGCAGTGGAGGCGACTTGAATGTGTGTTTAGGCCGTGTGGGTGTGTTTAGGCGACTGCTGCAGTGGATGAGGTGGCTGGGATGGCGGCAGGGGGAAGAAAGTGAGTGCCGTCTGAAGGCGAGATGTTAGGCCCGTGTCAGAGTACGTAAGTGGAAGGCGCTGGTGTCTGTATTCTTAGGTGTTCTCAGACTCCGTGATCTTTATCCATATCATTCCTTGTTCTTCTGCCTTTGAGGAAATCGATGCGAAAAACTGTGTGTATTCTTATTTTCATATTAGATCTATAAAAGGCGAGGGAGATTTTAGATAAACTTATTTTCTGGGTTTTTGTGTTAAAAAAGCTGAGCTAGATTTTAGTATTTTAGTATATATCTATATTTTATATGTGTATGGCATTAAGCTGAAATAAAGATTATTATTATTATTATTATTATTATTATTATTATTATTATTATTATTATTATTATTATTATTATTATTATTATTATTATTATTTAGGCCACTCACCCTGGACGTGACGAAAGCAGCTATACGTAGATATCGTGATGAAGAAACTAATCAACGTTTCCAGAAATTGCAGAAAAAATGACATGTAGTTTGTTGATGAAGTGTGTCGTGTCTTGAAGAAGAATTGAGTCACCCCACAAAGAAAGATGATCGAGGAATTAAATGAAAAACTGTCCAGTGGCTTACCTCTCCTCCATGATATCATGTTGTCTTTACAGCCAGACAAATAAGACGCACCTTCAAGATAAGGTTATTAAAGAGTTAAGATCGATTAACACATATCAGAGGCATTTTAGTGTCATATAAATTCAGTGTTTATTTCCTCGAAAAACGAAAAGGTCTCTGAATCCCACAGTAGTAGTGATAGTACCGCACTACCTTTCCTTCTTGCTGGAAGTTTGCCTACATACAGCCTGTTCCTAAAAAAGGTGACCGTTCCAATCCTTCAAACTACCGTCCTATTGCTTTAATTTCCTGCCTGTTTAAAACTTTTGAATCTATCCTCAACAGGAATATTCTTAAACATCTATCACCTCACAACCTTCTATCTGATCGCCAGTATGGGTTCCGTCAAGGCCGCTCTACTGGTGATCTCCTGGCTTTCCTTCCTGAGTTTTGGTAATTTCTTTTATAGATTTTGGTGAAATTTTTTGCTGTTGCCATAGACATATCAAAAGCTTTTGATAGAGTCTGGCACAAAGCTTTGATTTCCAAAGTACCCTCCTATGGCTTCTATCCTCTCTGTAACTTCATCTCAAGTTTCCTTTCAGAACGTTCGTGTGAACGCTGGTGTGATAGACGGTCACTCTTCTCCTAAATCTATTAACAGTGGTGTTCCTCAGGGTTCTGTCCTGTCACCCACTCTCTTCCTATTATTCTTCTAAACTAAACTTCTTGTCCTATCCACTCCTACGCTGATGATACAACCCTGCACTTTTCCACGTCTTTTTGTAGAGGTCCAACCCTTCAGGAAGTAAACAGTTCGCGCAGGGAAGCCACAGAACGCCTGACTTCTGATCTCTCAAAATTTTCTGATTAGGGCAGAGCAAACTTAATATTGTTCTTTGCCTCTTCACCTCAAATCCTTCATCTACCCTCTCTTCTTCAGTGACACTCAACTGACACTGAACATCCTAGGTCTGTCCTTTACTTACGAGTATAATCAAAACTGGAGACTTCACATCTCATCTCTAGCTAAAACAGTTTCCATGAATTTAGGTGCTTTGAATCGTCGCCAATATTCTCACCTTCCCAGCTGCTAACTCTGTACAGGGGCCTCATCCGTCCATGTATGAAGTATGTTTCACATGTCTGGGAGGATTCCACTCATACCGCTCTTTTAGACATGATAGAATCAAAAGCTTTTCGTCTTATCAGTTCCTCTCCTCTAACTGACTGTCTTGAGCCTCTCTCTCATCGCCACAGTGTTGCATCTCTTGCTCTCTTCTACCGCTATTTTCATACTAACTGCTCTTTTGATCTTGCTAACTGCATGCCTCCCCTCCCGCGGCCTCGCTGCACGACACTTTCTTTTTTCTCTCTCCTCCCTATTCTGTCCACCGCTTTAATGCAAGAGTTAACCAGTATTCTCGATTATTCATCCTTTTTTTTTTTTTGATAAATTGGAATTTCCTTCCTGCTTCTGTATTTCCACCTTCCTATGACTTGAACTCTTTCAAGAGGGAGGTTTCAAGACACATCATGTAATTTCTGACTACCGCTTTCGACTTTGTTTCGGGAGCGGCACCTCAGTGGGCCTCTTTTTTTTTTATTGCAGCTTTGTTGCCCTTGGCCGATGCCACCGCCTACATAAGAAAAAGAGAGAGAAAGAAAAAAAAAAAGAACGTGCTAAAGCATGTAGGGCAACCAGACGTCTAGACACACGGAAGCAGGCAGGGGGGCTCAGAATTGGCTGCGAGTCTGTTACTGATTTGAAAACACAAATGAAGCAAAGTATTATGCCACCCTTCCTGTGATGGAACACTGATTCGACAGGCAAAAATGAAAACTGAGAATCCAGAGAAAAGTGAGATGCACGGCGTGTGTGTGGTGGACGCTGGCGGCGCCCCATACACTAAGCCCCACAAGGTGAAGGTGTTGGTACAGAAACGTGGCTGGTGGTGGCGCTGCGTGCCCCTAGTCGCCTGCAAGCAGGTAGTAGCCTTCACCTTCCCCTGGGAGAAGTACTGCATGTCTACCTGCAAAACCTACATCTCGCTGCCGGCACCCCTGGACATGGGCCGCCTGCAGGAGGCACGGCGCAGGTCAGGGGACGCCGTGGTGAAGATGGTGATGACGCACACCGGAGGGAAGGTCGTCACCCTCACCACGGTGGAGAACTTCCTGCGGCGGCTAGCGTGGAAGGAGGCAGAAGAGGTTGTGTTACACCTGAGCATTGACGATGGACACAGCAAGGAACCCCCAGAGCAAGAGGCACAAAATGACACATGTGAAAACAGTGAACATAAAGAAATGGAGGCCAGTGAGGCTCCCTGGGTTGGTAAAACGTGCAAGTGTCCGCGTTGCGTGCTGCCATTCTGGGAACTGCTGCGGGCATGGGAGCCCCTGCCAGTGAAGCCGCCGACCGTGATGGACACTTACGTGGGTAACCTGTTGGCGGAGGGCACTGTGCTCAAGACGGAGACCAAGATGCTCGAGAAAGACCGAAAGAGCTGTGTCTCCCAGCTGGCTGCCCTGAATGCTGAAACGGCATTCATGGAGCAGGAGATGGACCGCGTTGAGGCCTCGTGGGCCAGTGACGTGATGGAG
>NC_087151.1:12005000-12017500 GCF_035594125.1 Scylla paramamosain | reverse complement strand
ATTAATGTAACGTCAGACAGTATCTATTCAAGGTGTCTAAAGCAGGCTTCTAAAAGTCTTTCTTGTTGCATTATTGCGTACAGTTCTCTCTTACTGCACATTGACGAAATCAATTTCATGAATGAAGTCAGATATAAAAATAGTATTACAATTGACATTTTTTTTTATATGGAGTGTCTGAAGTCTAAACAGTGGTCAGCAGAATTGTACACTAAGAGCCCAAGAGAATTCCTTCTCCAGACAAGTGTTTATTGCTGCGTCACACAGACATATTTTCACATTGCACGGAAAATAACATAAAAAAAAACATAAGAAAATAAGGAAAACTGCGAGAAGCCACCATATATAAAACAGCTTTATTTCCACATATCATCCACATCCATAAATTAGTCTAATTCTCTTTTATATCTTGTTGTTGATTCGGCCCTAGCAACACATCAGATCATAAGCAAATAAAGCAACAAGAAGCCACCAGGCCTACACGTAACAGGTCCTGTATAAACAATGCATACTTATTTTCACCTATCATCTCTATCCATAAATATGTTTATTTTGTAATTATTTTTTATAACTTTCACTGTTTGGCAAATCTTTTCCCGTAATCACTTATTGGTTTCAAACACTCATTTGTTCAGTACAGTCACTTACGTAGTTAGGTTGACAAGTAAAGAAACATTAACTTATCATCTTTTTTTTCTGTGCCCAAGCAAATCATTATCCTATTTTGAAAGTCACCAAAAGACAATTATGGCAGTAAAAGGTTTAAAGCTCCCAACTGACTGGGCACTAACCACCCGATTACTGAGTCTACTCCGTTTATGTAACAACGCCACTGATAACACCGCCCCGTTTGATACGTACAACAACACTGAATAGGCTGAATAGGGCACTAAGATGAGGCGTGGATACAGTAGCTGCCGAGACAGATGGATGAGAAACAGCGAAGGGTTGGTCAGGTGAATGGCTTGGTTAAGGAGTTAAGCAATTGGAAGGCTTACTATGAGGTAGACGGTTATAAGATTGGGCTTGGTATAAAACAGACGGGCTAGGCAGGATAGGTAGCTAGTCTACAGGTAATGACAGACGTAGTACAAGATAAAGGAAGGTTTGTGTGCTGTGAGACAATGAAGGTAAGGAGAGTGAGATGTACGAGTAGCATGGCTGGGAAGGAATGAAGAGGGGAAGGAGAGATGGAAAAGCAGGCAACAACAACAACAACAACAACTGTTCACGTGAGGTGATATGAGGTCAGGTGAAGTAATACGACGGGGAAGGACAGGTGGAAAGAAGGTAACAATTTATAGCAAAGACAGTTGAGTTGACGTGAGGCGAGGTGAGATGAGGTGAAGTAAAGCGAGGTGAGGCGGGCAGCGCGGTGATGTGATGCCGTGTCAGGTCAGATCAAACACAATAACAGTAAGCGCTCCTAAAAGTAATGGACACAGGCATTCCGTGATGGTGTTTTGCAGGCAGTTAGGGAGCGAAGGGCCGGCGCTACATTGCTCGTGCCGGGGATGAACGCCGCGGTATTCGGAGCATCCTGATTCCAGACTGAAGCATCGGTGTTTAGTTGCTTTGTTTTGATTGGGTTAGGTTGAATTAAGATTGGTTAAACTAGGTTACAATGTGATTATACTTCCTGTGTGCGGCCACCCTGTTCAGGATTACCGGCCTGGTATGTTGATAGATAGACAGATGGATAGATAAATAAATTATTCTATTATTTATATCTTTGTTTCGATTAGTGATATTTGATGAAGTTTGGTTAAATTAGTTTACATAATGACTCTGTCTGTGTTCGAATTGCTTATATTTGAGTAATTTTAGTTAAGTTAGTTTGTCATGATTATATAACTGTATATCTCTGTTAGATTGTTTATGATCGATTAAGCTTGATTAAATAGATTTAAATTTCATTATTATTCGTATTTTTTTTATACTTACTTTTTTCACTTAAGCTTGGTTAAATTAGTTTACCTTGTTATTATACCACTTCTTTGTTGATTATTATACTACTTTTTTGATGTTTGGTTTTGTTAAATTAACCTGAGTTAAATGAGTTTCTTATGATTACAGAACACCTTTTCTCTCTTCATCAGCCGTTGTGTCACCATTCTGTACAGGCCATCATTACGAGTGTCGCTGTGTGGCAACTGTACAGTACATGGTGACAGCCTTCCTAATCGTTGTACAAAAACCAAGAAACTCGCGGCTGAAGAATTTATTGAACTGCATTGACTCTATTTTGAGACATGAGTGTATTTCATATTAGGACTATTTTGCAAAGCCCACAAAGAAACTTAGTCGTGTTCTCATGATGGCTTTATTAGGATTATGGAAGCTCTCCTGAAGAGCCTAATAACTTTCACTTCTGTCTTTTGAAGGTTATAGAAATTAGAAATGTTTGAGAATGCTCTCTCAGCTGTTCCTGTCTTTTACTTTTGAGGAAAGTTATTTTGATAAGGAACAACAGTTCTTCAAGCTCCTGCTTCTCTTCGTCGTCAGCATCGTTATTTTCCTCGCAGTTAAGATATAGAGCGGGTTGCAGCATACATGTGACCTCCTTTGTAGCCTTCCTGGTAACTGAACCCTTTGAGCCACACACTGTAAACTAGTTTGGCAGCCCAACTGACTGACAGGAGGTATGTGAACTAATTTGAAGTCCTATGCGTGACTCCGCTGATTTTTTGTGGCGAGTGCACTGCCATACGATGGTAGATTTCTGAAATGAACATTTGAACTAAGTACTAACTACTCTTTACAGGCATATATCTGAACTAAGTATTAATTGTGACTACTCTGTCTATTGGCAAGCTTTTCAGTCACAGTGGCGAGTGCACTGCCCTCTGACGTAGTTTTCCCACCTTCACATCACCCACGCCCTCGACTTTAAGCCTCCCAGCAAGTCTTAATATTGACGTGCATGCATGACTTAGCACTGCTCGTGACCGGGACAACGTATCCCTGAGGCATCTTCATTTACCCCCGTTGGGCGTATCACATTTTTGGAACATTAAATTAAACATGATATTAAAGTTAAATATATTAACAACATGTACTTTGGACAAATAACAGGTTTCGTTGATTTAAGAATGTAGGTTAAATCAGGATGAAATGAATCAATTCCTTTCATTTTTATTATCAGGATAGGTTAGGTTAAGACAAACACGCTGCGGTGGAGGGAGGCGTCACTAATGCAATACTGACTGAGTACAGGAAACTGAACGCAATCGAGCGCATTCATTTTGGGAGGAGAAAAGGCAATGAAGTTAGATTACACAACAAAAATGCGGTAATTTCGCTCTTTTATTTTCTTGTTTACTATTTTGTTTTACTATTTTTTATACTTAATGAAGAAGATAAAATAAAGAGGTAAAGATACGTGGGCGTGATCCCCTTGAGTAGGCTGATCACACGCTCCAGATCATCTTTAGACGACCTCCACCTCCTAATCACCACCACCACCACCACCACCACCACCACCACCACCAGTAGTTTCTGATACCACTACAGGATAAACAAAAGCTTCCTCCAACCTCCCTCATTCACAAAAAAAAAAACAATCGCCCATCCATTCCAAGCCACCTCATCGAAACGTATCTCAAAACCCATATCTAGTTCTTTGTCTCATTGCTTTCTTTTCTCATATATTCCGTGGCTGTAATCTGGTTCCTCTAAATGTACATCTTATCTATTTTGTTCGTGTCCACTCATTATAACTGCTGTCCAGAATGTTCAATGCTTCAGTCTTGTCACTCTCCAAACAGGTGGCTCGAATTAGCAGTGGGACATTTCATACTTTGGACTGTAAGGGAAGTTACCTGACATACAGGCAGGTAGACAAACAGACGGATACATAGAAAGGTACACACACACACACACACACACACACACACACACACACACACACACACACACACACACACACACACACACACACACACACACACACACACACACACACACACACACACACACACACACACACACACACACACACACACACACACACACACACACACAGTTTTCTCTCTCTCTCTCTCTCTCTCTCTCTCTCTCTCTCTCTCTCTCTCTCTCTCTCTCTCTCTCTCTCTCTCTCTCTCTCTCTCTCTCTCTCTCTCTCTCTCTCTCTCTCTTGCTGGTCGTTAGAGAGAAGATAAGGGAGGATAGATGAAGGAAGGGAGGATTCAAGAGAGGACGTCTATATCTGGGAGCTGTGAATGATTGACTGATTGGGAGAATAAGCGAGGAACTGAAAGGAAATACTTCGTATCGCCCTCTGCTAGGCATTGAGTAACGTTCTCTCTCTCTCTCTCTCTCTCTCTCTCTCTCTCTCTCTCTCTCTCTCTCTCTCTCTCTCTCTCTCTCTCTCTCTCTCTCTCTCCACCCTTAAATGAGGACAATTACATTCAATTTGCCACAGGGCGTTAATATTATAGAGGGTAATTTTACAGTGCCGTCAGTATTGCACAAAATCTAATTAGAGGGGAATATATTGGAGAAGAAAATCATTGCAGAAGTTTTGTATTGTTTTTTCTGTATGTATATTTTTTTGTTTTTACCTTGGCGAAGAAATGTAACTAGATAGATTGATAGACAGACAGACTGATATGTAGAGTGACAGATAGATCAAAACATAGACAAGTAGGTAGGTAGGTTTGCTGGTATAGTTAGTTGAGATATTGGTAAATAGATAAATTGATAGAAAAATGCAGAGAGAGAGAGAGAGAGAGAGAGAGAGAGAGAGAGAGAGAGAGAGAGAGAGAGAGAGTTAATGGAATGGAAACCCTGTGCTTTTTTTTATTTATTTTCATATTGAGCATCAGTTGGAGGTTTTTATTTCTGTATATATATATATATATATATATATATATATATATATATATATATATATATATATATATATATATATATATATATATTTTTTTTTTTATTATGAGTAAGAGTTATCTGCATAATTTTTAGCTTCTTTATATTTAGCGATTTATTTATTTTTTTTTACCATTAGCTTCATTTGCAGAGATAAAAGTAGATTATATTGTGAAATCTGAAAACACCTGTCATTATCGCGTGTCTTTCTTTCCTCTATTTTATTTAGATTTTTCTTTTTTTATTCGCATGCTTCCTTTGTTTCACTCCTTGGTCTGTTTCATTTCCACGTAAAAAGTGTATATTACAACATCGATTCCAAGAACACCTGTCTTTCTCTTCGCTCTTTTCCTCAAGGTTCTCATTCATCCCCTTTCACTCACTCTCTCTCTCTTCTGTTAGTACTGATCTCCTAATCGCCTTACTGCAGCTTTCCATTCTCTCCAGACAATCAGTAAACAGCTAACGAGGACTCTTTTATGTCGGAGATTGGGGCAGGGAGGAAAAGAGTGAGGAAGAGAAGGGATGGAGTTCGTAATGGGGAAAGGGGAAGGGTGATAGGGGACTGAGGTGATAGGTGACGATGGAATGAGGTGTGATGGGAGTATGGAATAGGTCGTGATAAAGTAAAGGGGTTATGGGTGTAAAAATGAATAATGGATAATTGAAAGAGTAGTTTCAGGAATGGGGAGTCATCAGTCGTGGGTGATATGCATACACACACTAAAAGAAAAAAAAAATATAAATAAATAAGTAAATAAATATATAAATAAATAAAAAGGTCTATTTCTCTCTCCCTCTCCATCTTCTTTTCAATATACACAAGACCGTAACTCACTTTGTCTCACTCATTCGCTTTCTTACCTTCCTCCATACCTGTCGTACATTTCCCTGATTTTTCCTTAACGTGATTTGCTTCTTTATACATATCCTTCCGGTAACTGTGCTTTTCGTTTTCAATACTTACTTTTTTCGGATGTTGTGGTTGTGGTTGAAAATTTGCTGATATGTTTGTTTTTGTTTTGTTTCGTGATTGTCATTTCAAACACTTGGAATTTGAGAGGACTGGCAAAGGTTTAGAGGAGGGAAATATTCATAACCATATTTACGCTTTTTGTGTACGAGTGAGTGCTGAGTTAAGTAAGATTGGTTTTATGCTAATGGATGCCAGTTGTTATTGCTCTGTTTTTTTTTTGGTATATTCCTCACCACTTAGGGTTTTTCATCTCTTGTTTAAACTTGTATTGCATCCTTTCAGCCATCCATTAGCGTCTCCTATCGTGCGTGGAAAATGGAGATTAGAGTTTAGGTTGCTTTGTTAGATTGAGCGAAACTTGCCTCGGCAGAAGCTGGGCTGAATACATGATGGTATGTGAGGTATGTTTGGTTAAATAAACCTTAGTAAAACACCACTTGACAGGAGCAATCATTAAGCTTTAACAGAAACTTCACTGTAGTAGTTAGAAGAGAATGAAGAACTTATTATTTTATATTTGGTTAGATCAGTTTTAATAAAGATCAGGTCTATGGGAGCTGGATTGAGATGATGGAGGGTGAGTGTGTTTGATTTGATAATTCTGAACTCAAACACCAGTCGACTGGAAACATTATTAGATGCGAGGAATGGGATACTTGGATAGGTAAGCTTTAATAAACATTCACCTGGTGGAGGCTGGGATGGGGAGTGGTTGAGGTAGTGTTAGAGATTTTCTGCTGGAACATGTAGGGGAGTGGTTACATATTTACGGAGGAGCGAGGGATGAAAAGAACGATCTACTCCCGTCAACTGCAGCCCCAG
Organism: Scylla paramamosain; assembly: GCF_035594125.1. Lineage (NCBI taxonomy): Eukaryota > Metazoa > Arthropoda > Malacostraca > Decapoda > Portunidae > Scylla > Scylla paramamosain. Next base: position 12,010,833 of record NC_087151.1, on the reverse strand, counting down.
CCTCGCGCCCCCTCCTGGTGAGAAAACGTAAATCTCGGATGTCTTTAGACGCTCTGGGTGACGGAACGAGGACTGTACCTTAAGTAACACGGAAGAGGAACAAATAGCAGTAGACTTGTTGGCCCAGAAGAGGATGTCTGTGGTAAGCTACACAAATGAAAAGCAGGAGATGTATGATGGTAAAATGTAGAAGGATTTTGAAAGGGATGAAATGAGAAGTCTACGGTAACCACTGTCTGCATAAAACAAATAGTTTCAGGTTATGAACAATAATAATAATAATAATAATAATAATAATAATAATAATAATAATAATAATAATAATAATAATAAAAGAAACGTGATAAGTAGATGAAATGCATTTTGTTGCAATAGTACAATGTGGTTTGGAATTTAAGTAGTTATGTAATCTGAAAACTGTAACTACCCTACTGTCGACAAAATTAGAAGGCATTGAGTACCAGACACTAACGACCAATAGAGTTTGACGAGAATCTTTTATAGCGAGTTTCGAAAGTGTTATGTCTTCATGTAATGTTTTGTCCATCCAGGGACGAAACTTAATGACGTGAGAGTGAATAAATAGATATAGATTGCTAGATTGGCATGATTATTAACCACAGAGCCTCAGCAAGAGAGAGAGAGAGAGAGAGAGAGAGAGAGAGAGAGAGAGAGAGAGAGAGAGAGAGAGAGAGAGAGAGAGACGAAATACTAAAGAAACCTCGTGTATTCCTTGCTGATCGTTAGAGAGAAGCGAATGGAAGAGAGATGAAGGAAGGGAGGATGCAAGAGAGGACGTCTATATCTGTGAGCTGTGAATGAATGACTGAGCGGGAAAGTGAGCGAGGAACTGAAAGGAAAAATATACTTTGCTTCGTATCTCCCTCTACTGGGTATTGGGTAACTCTCTGTCTCTCTCTCTCTCTCTCTCTCTCTCTCTCTCTCTCTCTCTCTCTCTCTCTCTCTCTCTCTCTCTCTCTCTCTCTCTCTCTCTCTCTCTCTCTCTCTCTCTCTCTCTCTCTCTCTCTCTCTCTCTCTCTCTCTCTCTCTCTCTCTCTCTCTCTCTCTCTCTCTCTCTCTCTCTCTCTCTCTCTCTCTCTCTCTCTCTCTCTCTCTCTCTCTTCACTGCAATGGAATTAAAGAAAAAAGTCAGTAATGAAGCAAAATTGACTATAATGACACATTATATTGATAGTAAAAGCAGAATTGCTCGTAAAGGTTACAGCGCCAGTTTTGTCTTAATTGCACGTAAGGAAAACACACACACACACACACACACACACACACACACACACACACACACACACACACACACACACACACACACACACACACACACACACACACACACACACACACACACACACACATTACACATGTATACGTACTTATTTTCCGTTCTCTGTGTGCATACGTACATGTGAAGGGCTTGGTTTTGGTACAAGGGAAGTGTGTGTGTGTGTGTGTGTGTGTGTGTGTGTGTGTGTGTGTGTGTGTGTGTGTGTGTGTGTGTATTTATTACTTATCAGTTTTGAGAACAGACTAATTCCCTGAGAGAGAGAGAGAGAGAGAGAGAGAGAGAGAGAGAGAGAGAGAGAGAGAGAGAGAGAGAGAGAGAGAGAGAGAGAGAGAGAGAGAGAGAGAGAGAGCAAAACCGTGTAACAAGAATAAAGTTTAGATTTCGAGGTCAGTGTAAGTTTAAAGTTCTCTCTCTCTCTCTCTCTCTCTCTCTCTCTCTCTCTCTCTCTCTCTCTCTCTCTCTCTCTCTCTCTCTCTCTCTCTCTCTCTCTCTCTCTCTCTCTCTTTAGTTAAACATAGGTACATTATCACCCGAAGGCGCACTGCCGTGTGCAACCTATTTTAGGGGTGTGACACAACACATAAATATAAATATAAAGATATATACATATACATACATTCTTTATGGCCTTTTGCTAATATTGTTAGCAGGAGCGTTGGGAACGAGCCCCTCCAGTGGTGTGCTGCTAACCATGTCCTGGGTATCCATCCCCCTGATATGAGGGACGGAGGACGCGAAGACGTTCCACAGTCTGGAGACTCGCCCCCAGAAGGTGCGCTGGTGTTGGCTGGAGCGGGAACTCGGCACTTCCACTGAGTCACCACTGGATAACACCGTTCTCGTGTCCCGCGAGGTGACTCTAGGGGGCAGCCTAGAGAGAGCAGCACACCACTGGAGGAGCTCGTTCCCAACGCCCCTGCTAACAATAGCAGGGGCTATTGTTCTCTCTCTCTCTCTCTCTCTCTCTCTCTCTCTCTCTCTCTCTCTCTCTCTCTCTCTCTCTCTCTCTCTCTCTCTCTCTCTCTCTCTCTCTCTCTCTCTCTCTCTCTCTCTCTCTCTCTCTCTCTCTCTCTCTCTCTCTCTCTCTCTCTCTCTCTCTAGTTTTAATGTAGCATCTCTAATATGATCACCTTTTCTCTTTGTATTGCCTTTTCGTCATTCCGGTAGATTTGGTTTTATTGGTCAGTCTCCTTCACATAGAAAAGAGAAATCGTCTTTGTACTGAAACACGGAAAACACAATCCGTAGAGTTGCATCGTAGAGTGGCGAAGATGTGTGAGTGGCTTGGTGCTACAGAAGTCATAGAAAGGGGTGTGAGAGAGAGAGAGAGAGAGAGAGAGAGAGAGAGAGAGAGAGAGAGAGAGAGAGAGAGAGAGAGAGAGAGAGAGAGATGCACTTGTAAAGAAAAATGTATATAATAAAAGTGAAAAATAGCTAGGTATGGTAGAATTATGTAGTGTGTGTGTGTGTGTGTGTGTGTGTGTGTGTGTGTGTGTGTGTGTGTGTGTGTGTGTGTGTGTATGTGTGGGCCCCTGAGAGATAATTTCTTTCAACATAAACACACACACACACACACACACACACACAGCTTGAGTTCCCTTTTCTTATTATTACTGTGTACTAAATTCTTGAACCATAAGGGTGCTTTTCATTTTTCCTCCCCACTTGTACGTGTCCCTTCAATGGAGAGAGAGAGAGAGAGAGAGAGAGAGAGAGAGAGAGAGAGAGAGAGAGAGAGAGAGAGAGAGAGAGAGAGAGAGAGAGAGAGAGAGAGAGAGAGCGTGGGAACGAGAGTGATGGAGGTGAAGCGAGTGATGGATGAGAGGCTGAATTAAAAAAGAAAAAAAAAGATGAAAACAAGTGAAGGTGACTGAGCTGCACGATTTTTCCCTCCTGCTTATTGGACTTACTCCCTGCATTATCTGACGAGGCGCTAGATTGGCCCTCAGGTTCACACACGCACCCCTGTTACAGAGTGAAAAATTGCCATCTAAGTCGCTATTTTTGCTACCTACCGGGCTAAAAAAAAAAAAAAAAAAAAAAAAAATGAAGAAAACTGAAAAGACCAATATTTTTTTAAAAGCAATCTACCCATCAAAGTTCTTCAGAGGAGCTTTGTGGCGGTTTTATAGACAAGCAGCTTATCATGTTACGAAGGAAAAGTTGAAAGTTCCTCACTGGTCTATTTTGCTTCTTTTTTTTTCTTATTAGCTTGTTTGTTATGACCAAAATTGAAAGAAGTTAGTAATATTTTTAAGTTTGTTTTTCAAGTTCAGAGCCAAAAAGAAAGGTCGGGAAATAATAAGATGAGAATACTTCACGACACGGAGACGAAACTGATGCGGAGAGCCGTAACACTGTACTGCACTGGACATGTGTGAATGTGTGAATGCGTCAGCTGAATTCAAAGTAACGATATTTTTTTCACTGACACTGAGGGACTGAGCGGAAGCGGCACTGATACGCCACTGATATGTGTGAATGAGCCTTTAGAGTGGCGGAATGACAACTAAGGTGTAATAAAAGAAGACACGGTGGACGTAGAAATGGAGAGATGAGATAAGGTATGTTTGGGAGGTGTGGAGGAGACGGGCAGAATTTGGAAAGAGTCAAAGTATTTTCAAGTCAGTTTTTCGAAAAAAAAAAAAAAAAGGAACGGTCAACACTGGATAGATGGAGTAGAATAATGGAATGGTAACTTAGGTATGGTTAAAAGAGGAAGGGCGGACAGAGAATTAAATAGAAATATGAGTTAAGACTTAGTGTCGGGAAGGCCTGGAATAAACAGGCAGCCGACGGAAAGGTGTAAAGAGAATTGTAGGAAGCTTTTATCTAACAGTGGAATCGTAGAGGCTGATAGAAATAATGGTGATGATGGTGGTGATGATGATGATGATCGTCATGATTATAGTGCCGAAGTTGGGAGAAGAGAAAGACTCTGGGTTTTAAAAAGTTATCAAATCAAATTATACAACAAAACTTAAAATGTAAACTTGCAAATTGCAACTAATTCTTACTCAACTTTGCTTTTGAGGGGAAACTTGCTTTTGAGGGGAGTTTATTAAGCTTTTTATCATTAATTAGGTGGCATTTAGCAGCGTCCCTTACAAATAAAGAAGAAAGAAAGGAAGAGAATCGAACATCAAACACACACACACACACACACACACACACACACACACACACACACACACACACACACACACACACACACACACACACACACACACACACACACACACACACCATTAGCCGTTCCATCATCCAGCACGGTAAACTGTCACCACGTCCATCACCCGCATCACCAAGTCCCTCCAATTATTCACCACGTCACCGCCCAAGATTGTTACATTGACGCCTCCTCGCTCTGACCTGCGCGTCCTTGGGGAATTAGAGGGGCTGGGGAGGTATTATGTCGAGATCTTAGCCTTGAGGTATTGTGGCTGTCAGGACTGTCTCGGCTGTCTCCCGCGTCCTTAGTGCAGGTATTGGCTGGTTAGCTCAGTATTTGCTGCCGGCTCATCGATTGTTCCTCAGTGTATCCCTCACGCGTGGCCTCCTTGTGTTTTGATAGGTGGAGGTATGCAGATAGGTACTTGACTTGAATGTATTTTGTAATGTAGTTGATAGTGGTGAATATACATTTTTTTTGTGATTTATTTTGATAGGTGACTGGAATAGCTTAGGTAATTAGGTTAATTTTAAAAAAATTTTCATTGATGTTTGAAATGCAGTAAAGACTAATAATTTGTGATTTATTTTGAAAGGTGGGTTATGCCTGTACTCGTAGGTAGATGACTGGAATGACATAAGTAGATTGGTAATGCTTAATGTATATATTATGCTTTACTAAAATGCGTCCAGAAACTTAACCAAGATATTTATGGATTTCAGTGGTTATTTAGTGGACAGGGGAATGGCGACTTGATGGTGACTGATAATTGAGGTACTGGAAGAGATGTAAAACTTGCATAAATCACGATTCTTGGTTTATTTTGAAAGATGGTGGTATGTTGATAATTGGTAGGTGACAAGAATATCACCGGTAATTAGATTGGTAGTGCTGAATGTAAATGTCTCTTTTTATTTTTGTTTGATGTTTCAAAGATTTTTCGTTTATTTTGATGGGTGAAGATAGGTAAACAGATAGATGACTAGAATTGACTCATTAATCAGGGAGTTTATATGATTAGATACATGGATGGATTTAATTCCATGTTTTGTGGAGGCACTTATGTGTAGATGTACTGGCTTCTCCCCGTTCCTTTATGTTTGTATGTTCTTATTTTCTGCGACATCACACTTCTTTTTTACATGATAAAGGTGACTGCTACAGGAAGACAAAACATTACTCCTATGTTCTTTTCATTTCGTGACTATCACATCAAACTGGTTTTTTTTCTTCACATGATACCGGTGACTGTTCAAGGACAGCAGATAGTTTTAATTCCGCACTCACCCATCAGACCACTTGAGACACTCAGTGGTGATTTGGTCTAATGGTCACCTGTCGCATGTGTGTTCTTAATTCTG